>NW_008685758.1:0-13755 GCF_000695815.1 Acanthisitta chloris | reverse complement strand
AAAAACCAAGTGTGCTGTGGTGGTGACTCATAACTTTACTCTGTGAGCAGCCAGGGATGTAACTGAAATGGCTTAATATGTGGGACGCTCAACGTATGTTGACTGGGTGTACAATGGGAAATGTAACAGGAGAGAGACTCTAACCCACAAACCTTTGCTATTTCTGTGCTTTGTACATGGACCTTGTGGTGTGCTGACACACACCTTTTTAGTTAGGTGCATTGCAGTTTAAGCTCTTTCTGGAAAGTTGGTGGTGAAGACAGAGGGAATTGAAAGTCTGGTAGATATTGGTCAGGTATAAAACATGTCTTGTCAACTGGAGCAGATATTAATAACAAAAATAATTCAATAAATTGTTGCACAGTTGTTGTAGGAGTACCTTTCTCTTCCATTGAACTAGGTGGAAAGCTTATGTGCTTGTTAATGTGAATCAGGTGGCTATCACTGGAAAGCAGCAATAAAAAAGGTTTTCTGGTCAATTGTTTTATAATGCTGAACAGGCAGTTTGCCAATATGATTCTATACCCGGTTTGTTGACATTATGTACAGGGAATTAAATAGAAGTTGCCTTGCCTTGTGCTGGCTGCTTGAAATGCAGTCTCAAAATATGATGCAGTTGCTTGTACTGTGAGTGTGTGACAACTTCAATATGTTCTTATTACAGCTTCAACATATTAATGGCCTATGAAGGGGTTGCTAAAGTATTACAGCTACTTTTCAGACTCAGAGTTTTTACTTTCCTCTGAAAACTCACATTTGAGTGCAGGGTTTTCTTTTCTGCATGAGATGCTAAGGAGAAGATGGGAACCTTAACCTCAGAACTGTTGAAACCAATGAACCTGGGTTTCCCAGAACAGATGCTGATTGACACGTGAGTTCTTTGTCTCCTCATTTGGGGACCTACAAAACAGGGTGTGTGTGTGTGTGTGTGTGTGTGTGTGTGTGTGTGTGTGTGTGTGTGTGTGTGTGTGTCTACTTTCTAGCCTCCTTGATTGTCTTTTGTTTCCCCATATGGGTGTAATTTTCAAGTCTCTAATGCTATGGAGTTCGTTCTGCAGCCTTCTGCTCCATCAGGGCACTAAATAGGTCCCTCTTGCACATACCAAGCCACTTATTTTCACTAAATCTGTGGGAATTTACTAGCTTTGAGTCTCTGGGTCCTTTGCCAAACGTGTCTGAATTTAGTCAACAGGTTCAGAACTTGTGGGGAACATGGTTGGACAGACTACATGTGTCCATGTGTGCACACAGGTAATGAAGCCATAGGCTTTGCATGTGTAGGAACACATAACAAGTACTGCATATGATTTTTTCCCTCCATAGAGCTGATGAAACTCTACCAGGTCTGAAAATTAAATCCCACTCTAAGAAATAATCAATTTGCCTTTGTTTTTTTTTCCAGGCATGTTATTTGTTTATTTACTTTGCTTCTCTCTAATCCATCCTCATAAGTGGTATAAGAGAAATGCTGATACACTCTTGCCTCTGCCATCACCAGTGGGTGCTACTCTAAAAGTATCTAATGATTTTAATGAATTTTGTGGCTAAAAGTTGGACACTGAAGCTGATTTGAAAGCATTCAACAGTGAAAAAAGGATAGGCCTTTATTGATATCTAGTCAAAAGTGAAGACTTAGCTGTAATTATTTACAAATCAATTAATGGACCTTTCCTCTAACACCCTATCAGTCAAAGACTGACTAAGAGCAGAGGAGAGCATTGATAAGAATACACCATGAAACAAAATCAATTGGTTTTTGTCATTCTGACAGAAGTGAGCTGTACACGTGGATTAACCCAGAATGCAACAGGAAAATGTCCACAGGCTGGAAGATAACCTAATTTTGTAAAATCAAGGTTGTCATAAGAATCTTTCCTAATTGATGTTGAGATTAGAATTTATCTAGCAGCCCGGTGGTAAGAATCTAAACAGCTTCTTGTGCAGCATTGCAAACTCACTAAAGCTAGGTTAGCTTCCTCAGCTCTGGAATCTGTCTTTGATGTCTGCTAATTTAAAGAAAGTAGATACACAACATGGACTTTGCGATCATACTTTTATGGTTGAGGCCATATGCTTATGACTGTAGTTGGAAGTTGCATTGTTAGTCATTATGCAGTTCTTGGGAAATATTTGTGCATGTGTATTTCTTATGCCATTGGACAACTGTCATTTTTTCCTCTTACCTTTTTGAAAGAGGATTCTTAAATTAATACATTCTTGTAAATAAAACCTTTTGATCGGATTGTTTCTCTGAATGTGAAGTTGTGATGGCATTCAGGTCATAATCCTGGCTATAGTATGATTCTGCAGAAGGACAAGGGAAAAAAGGTGAAATGTTTCTATAAGTATCAGCGAAGCACTAAGATGCTGTTGAGATGACGTAAGTATTAGTGAAATTCTCAATAAATTTTCAGTCTTGTATCTAGACATTTTTCTCTTTTCACTCAATTCAGTAAGAACAGCACTCTGATTTCTGTGTCCGGCTGGGCAGGACGTATTTCACAGCCTTACGATTAGCATAACTTCATTCCACTCAAGCATTCTTCATCGGTGTGTGCCAGATTCAGCTCCTCAAACTCAGCTTTCCCCAAGCTGTTTTTGGGAAGTCCTAGTGAAAGGGACAACTACGCACACACTGTCCCTTCTCTCCATCCCTCCAACATGTTTTGTTGTTCCTAGCTGTATGTACTTTTCTGCATTTCTGCAGGTTATTTTGCAAATCACACACAGAGCTTCGCAGTTGCTTTGCTTGTCTATACAATTCATTTTTCAGCCTAAGATAACTCTAAAGATTGTATCTCCTCTGGGCTTTAGTGCAATAACTTCCTCACCAAACAGTAAAAATGGGCACTGGTGAGTACAAGAGCAAGAATACCTGAGAATTATTTAAATCAGCAGCAGGCCAAGTCTTAAAGCAAAACCCAAACAAAAAATTAATCAAAATGAGGATTATCAGTAATGTTTTGTGACCAAGACCAAGGGTCAGCACAGTAACCTTTCAGTAATGCATCGTGCAGTCATGCAAAAGACCTGGTTTCTGTTCCCAGGCTTGGCCTGAACAAGCTTGTGTGTTTTGCTAAACCTCCACAGGGAAAAAGCTTTGCATTGCTCGTTAATTTCAAGGGTGACCATATGGGTGGAAGTATGTGCCCTTTTGGTCCTGAAATGGGACAATGATTCTTGAGAGAACAAGTTTTTAGGGACTTGGAAGTGCTAGAAGTATGCCATGAATGTTAGAAAGAAAGATATGGAGCTCTAGCTTTAAAAACATTTTATCATTGTAAACCCTTGAGAAGGTAAAAACGTGTGTAGTGAGTCTGGCAACTCTATGCTGAACATACAAGATTCTCAAACAAGCCTTCAGTGCTCCAAGATGCTCAGTCTGTTACCAATAGAGTTGCTTAAGTTTTCAAGCTACTAAAAAGAAAAGAAGTTTCAGTTAAAAAAAAAAAAAGAATTAGAAGAAGAAAAATTAGGGGAGCTGTGGTTGCCCTGGTAACCATAACTCTGATATTAATTAGCATGGCAGTTGCTTTTAGCTGCTGACCTCTTAAGGTTTCCTTCTACTTATTTGCAGTAATAATTTAAAAAATTCTGTATTATTTGTTTCTAATTTATTTCTTATTTATTTATCTTTGGTAGTTTTGTCTCCACTCTCCCTGAGTTGTTCAAAGACAAACCTTTTCCCTTCTTTTCCTCACATGTTCATCTGTCCTCAAGTGGAGCAAAGTGAAAGGGGCAGATGAAGCATTGCAGAACCAAAGTCGACATCCTAGCATCTTCCCTGGAGTAAATTCTTTCTAAGAAAATAATTTTCTCATCTTCAAGAACCAGAACACCTCCTTTAAACTTTTTTTGCTTCTCATATATCAAAATCACACAGTTATGTAGATAAGAAGTAACATGAGAAAAATAACTGTTGTTTCCAGCTCATTTGACACAAACTATTTTTTTTTCAACATCAAAAGGAGTCCACGTATGTTTTCTGACATACGTCATAACCTTGGCATTGGTTCAGAAAAACACTAACATTAGTTGGGATTGTGAGATACTTTCTGTTCTTTCTACTTAAGACTTGGCTCATGGTTATGGACAGACATGAAGCTTTATAAAGCTTTTTACAATATGTTTTCTAGGCAAGAACCAATTTTCTTCTGGGAAAATTTGACTTTGGATAAAAACAAGGTGAGTAGAGGAAAAGGAGATGAAAGTACAAAGTTAGCTTCAAATCGCTGCCTGCCACCATCTTGAACTATTTTTTTCACTTACCTTTGGGAGAGGAACATTTGGAAATAGCACAGCAGCAGTAATCTGCAGTGACTATCTTGTATAGTATAATTTTCCTTGGAGGTATACATGTTCGAGGTGATTTACTTCTTGCAGCTTGAAAACATGTTATTCTTCAAATATTTAATCCTCTTTTGCCTGTTGCTCCATGGTAAATATTGTGGAAAAACCCCTTGTGCTTCTGCAAAAGAGCTCTTTTGAAGTATGTTTTCAAGTCTTTCTACTTACATACTGTTCCACTGTTTTCTGTGAATTCTAAAACACAAATTATGGGAAGGATGCTCTTGTTTGCTAATTTAGGTATTAGATATAGCTGTTATTTCTTAGTCCAAACTTAATCATAGTAAATCAGTGAAGAAAGGCCTTTGTCATTAGTTTTAACTAAGGTTAAAATAGCCCCAAAATAAATTGTAAAAGTACTTAAGAATGAATCCCACTAAAGGCAATTTCAAAGTACTAAGGAAGCTCCCCAAATGTTTATGTAGGAATAGAGTGCTGTGTAGTTAAGTGCAACAGTCTTCCTTCTTCTGAAGAAAATCTTATTTACTAGTGGTTTAATTTCTCTAATTTAAATCTGGTTTATGATTAGGATTTTCAATTTACACTGCACTCATACAGAATCATAGATTCCTAGAACAGCCCAGGTTGCAAGGGACCTTGAAAGACCACCTGGATCAACCTTTTGTGGGAAAGGAAAATGAGATTATCTTGCACCCTGTCCATCTGAATCTTGAAAGCCTCCAGCAGAATGGACTCTGCTATGTCCCTGGGGAATTTGTGCCAGTGAATGGTTCTTCTTGCTGTAAAAAGCAAATTTCTTACAACTAGGAGCAATGCACTGATAGCTAACTTGTATTTTGAGAAGAAGGGATTGCGTGAACTTTGTGTGTGTAAGAGAGAGACAGAGGAATTTCAGTGGAATTAGACAGATGCATTTGAGCAACATTTAAGGGGGATTCTTCTTTTGGTTGAAAATGAAAAACCTTTATAACCAATATTTTTTCATTAAAAAAATTAATCTGAAAATCAATTCTAAGTCTACCTTTGTCCTTCAGAAATAGTTGGGCTGAGAAGGTTTTGCTTTGGCTTCAGTCAATGTGAAATTAGTCCTTAAGCTTTCAACCACCAAAGTATCAAATAGTTGGACATCAAAAGTATGTGTATCTGAGGCATGTTTAGATCTACCTTAGATCTGTATCCTTCTGATGCATCAAGCTAAGCAGTCTAATAATATCACAGCACATCATGACATCAAACACAGGTGACCAGAGGGTTCTTTGTGGCTCAAATTGGCATCTGCAAGAGCACAGTCTTCTTTTGTCATCATTATCTCAGGCATTTCCAGAAAATTACTATCAGAGCATAAAACTTCCAAACAAACTCTTAAAAGGTTTCTGTGCCAACAACCATCTTACTCCATATTTGAGCACCTAATTAAAATATTTTGGTACCAGATTGGGAGATGAAGTCAACATTTTTTCATTTCTGTTTATTTCTGATGCAAAGGATACTGGGAATCAAGACTGTTATTGATCAGTTTACTTTGCTGTTCATGCAGCAGGCCACCTTTTGACAGACTGCTAGTTTTGTAGATTTAGATCTGTGCTTGCTCAAACCCCTTGGTTTGTCAAGAACATTAACCTTTTTTTGTAAATAGTGGTATACACATTGAATGCCCTGGAGATCCAGCATCTTACTTTAACAGCCCAGGGAAGAAGTATTACTGGCAGCAGATCAGAAAATTGAAATACAGACTTGCAATTTGAATAGCACACAAATGCAAACTGGTATTGGGTGATGGTTACACCTTATCTTTCCTAGTAAATGAAGCAAGGAGGAAAAACGCTAATTATTATACAGCTTTAAAAAAAGTGACACACGTGATTAAAAATAAGTATTTTATGAAATCTCTTTGAAATTGTATTATGTTTAACATCTCAATATTCACTTAAAAGCATAGTCTAATGTAAGGATAGCTTCAACACAGAGGAAAGCAACAAAATTCCATAATAGTGTGTGTATTCCATATGATGTTGTTATTAGTGATAGAAAAATTGTTTTGCCTTACTTGAAATCCGTTTGGACAGTGTTAGCTCTAGACCTTAGTTTCATCTTGACTGCTCAGCTCTACTCAATAAGAGAGACACAAATAACAGATGTGGGAGATGAGAACAGAAGCACAGGTTTCTGAAAAAAGATAACAAAAATACCATGTGAGGGGGAAAAAAAAGAGTTACACTGCTACAAGCTTGAAACAGTTTAAGGATTACAGATCCTCAAACTTGCTGAGATGTATATAAATGTCACTTCACACAGTTTGTCTAGCAGTCCCAATTGTCATTATAACATACTAATTTATTGTTGGCTTAAACTTCAGGGAGTAACCTCATCAAGCAAAGGCAGTGTGCCCTTACTGTCGCTCATTACAGCCTTGCAGTGGGTGGAAAGGAGGCTGGCAGATCTCTGTGTGGTTAGTACAATGGTGGTATTTGTTACCTAGGATTATTCTATCTTGTTGCACTGTCAAAATATAAGAACGCAAACCTGTCGAAGTTTACTTAAAACTGTTCAGTGTTTTCATCCCACAGGATAGATGTGAATAGGTGGAAAGATATGAATGTTAAAATAACAGAAGGAACTGAGTCAGCCCAGTGCTAGTACCCATAACTGTGGCTGTGGATATATAAACAAATTAGTGTGGGGTGAGTTCATTGTAAATTCATAGTGTCAGTTACTGCCTCAGTACATGCTTTTGACTTATGGTTAATCCGAAGTAGTGCGAGGTAATTTCCATGCACCAGAAGTGCATATCCGGGCAATTCCCAAGAATACCTGTGAATTCCCTAGCTCCTCTACCTTGTGCATGTGCTTTTATTGTGGCAGATAGAAAAATCAACCTGGCATCTGAAGATGTTGCATGAATTGAATGAGAAGATATGTTTCAAATTATCTTTTACCTGATAAAAACATAGTTCTGTCATGACTGCACTGTTTTGTTTTATTTTTTAAAATCGTGAAGCAATGCTAAATTTCAAATGTAGAACAGGCAGTAGGGCTGGTTGGTGTGTACTCAGCTCTCAAAAACTGGTTAAGCTGCCTTTGGTCTAAGTCTTATTTTGTGCCCAGAAGTAACTTTGTAGACATAAATTAAAGCATGCAAATACCTGCTTGATCTGAGACTGCAGGAGGTAATTAGGTATCTTCTCTGGAAAAAGTAGTCTGTAACTATTTCCTTGAGGAGAGGAATGAAAGAAGAGAGAGGTTTAGAAAGTAAGCAGTGTTTTATATTATACTGTAACACTGTGCTAGTGGAAGCAGTTTTATGATCAATCCCTGCTTTCAGAGAATTGATTCACATACCCTTGTGCAGCTGGACCTCCACAAGGGTTATGATCAGAAGATCTCTTGTTTCGTCCCTGGACAAGTAGATCATGTTGCCTCATGACTTTCAGAGTTTTCTGTCCTTTCTGATGGTTTACCTAGGGATTCCTAGGGATGAATAAAGATACCACTGGTAGTGTGATCTAGTTACCTGAAGTGAATGAAAAGGTCTTAAATGCAATCATTGTAAGTTTTTGACAAATGTCATTATTTAAATATAAAGGCACGAAGGAATAAATTTTCAAAGCATTGCCTGGAGGATTGGGTGCATTTTTTTCTTTGTAATGAGAAGAGTAGTACATTTTAGACTTTGTCCTGTATTTGAAAGAGCTCAGTAGATGAGATCTGAGGGCCTGTGAGTTTAGAAAACTTTGTTTTAGGAGGTCCAGGTTGAACTTTAAAAGCTGTGTATAGCCCTCAAAGCCTGGCCTGCATAATCGCTTTCCTTGTCATTTCAAGGTGAGGAGCACATTGTTTGCTTGCAGGCTTTTCATTAATGTTGAAGAGAAATCATGAGAACAATCAGCTCTCATGGTGGTTTGAATTTCTTTTGGTAACAATTCATGTAAATAGGTGTGCATATGCAAGCTAGACATAGCTTTAGGGCTGCTGTTAAATTGTCAGTGTATATGCCAGTTGCATTAAAATTGGACAGCTGTGACTTATGTGCAGCACTATTAGTTGTAGGAGTAACATTTAGAAATGCCACTTACTCTTTCTGGAATTAGGGGCTAGATGCCAAGTGAGTGGGCTGTGAGTTTGCATTGGGTTGGGGGAAGCTGTGGAAGTCATAGAAAACCAATCCTCTTTATTTCTTATGAACTGTTTTCAGCTCAGGATTGCTCTCAAATTATTATGCAAACAACTAAGCAATGTCTTTTAACCAGCTGTGTTAGCCATTTTGTTTGAAGAATATGTGCCATGCAAGTCTGTCAGCACTTTCAGATATAGAATCACAGAATGATTTGGGTTGGAAGGCACCTTAAAGATCATCTAGTCCCAACTACCCTGTCTTGGGCAGGGACACCTGGTAGACCAGGTTGCTCAGCATGCCATCCAACCTGGCCTTGAATGCTTTCAGGGATGGGACATCCACAGCTTCTCTGGGCAACATATTCCAGTGCCTCACCATCCACAGGAAAGACATTCTTCCTAATATCTAATCTAATCTAAACCTACTACATCAGCGAGCTCTCTTAGTGTGCCCTTGACTGATTAGGAGTGATGTTTGCTACTGCCTCTTTTCATTCTGAAAGCAGAGCTACTGTAATGCAGGTCCTCTTTGTTTGAGAAGACGGAAATACAAAATAAGCTGAGCTTCGTTTACCTGAATATAGGGGGCCACAATAAACCAGAATATTTCTGCACCCAACACACCAAGTGCAAGAGCTGCTTGCATATCCTTAAAGGGATCATGGGCTTCCCAGGTGAAGGCTATTGGGTGTTAAGGAATCTCTGTTGAGTGGCCATGGCTGATGAGATAAAAAGCTTCAGCTTTACTTGACCACTGTTAGCCATGAGTGACTGACCTCAGACACCCTGTATAATGTGGTTACCCAGCTATGAGGCTGGCTGAGCAGGATACATACCTACTCTGCTTGCTGGTGCCTGGTGTATTGAGCTGTGTTGATTCTGCTGCACTTTTGGCTGGCAGTGAAAGAAGGGACAAGATCAACCAGAAACATGGTTTCTACCAGCCAGAATGCTTTGTTCATGGTGAAAGCTGGGGCTGCTGGGGCATTTCATCCAAGGAACTGGTAGCAACAGCTTTCTGTCAAGCACTGAGACAGGCACTGCTGTTACTTGGGACAGTTGAGCTGCTGTAAATCACAGTGTCAGGCCAACAGAGGTCAGTGGTAGCTGGGGCATGAGGAGATCATGGCCATGTGTCCTTTCCTTCAGAAGAGCCACAAAGTGCTCTTTGGTAAGCAAGCCCTATCTGTAGGCAGATGTCTACAGTGAACATACATCATGGAGAAACTGCTATTGGGGTGAGGCAGTGAAAAACATCTATTGATTGCACAAAATACATATGTTGTAGCAGCAGTCAGGCTCATTTGTCCTTGTTTACCATGGTGATCTTTACAGTAGAAGTATAAATTTCATAGCATTTTAAGAAAACTTCCTGCTCACATTTATGCATTTAAGTTATTTTTAAGGTAGTGCGTGAAAATGCATAGGCCAGTAATAAGCCCCTAGGACCTTAGCTGGGGATAGGAAACAGACCCAATGCAGCAGGCTGGAGTAGAAGTGAAGAGTCAGTGGTGACCCAGGAAGGGGAAAGGGAGCTCATTTGTGGTGGTTGGAACCAGTGCTGCAGATGGGAAGTGCAGGATGCTTAGAGTGCATGAAAAGGGATGAGGAGTCAGGGACCCTTCCTCATGGGTGTTTAGGAGAGATGGAAAGATCAGCACGGAGGCAGAAAGAAAAGGCTGAGAGAAACGAAACAGGAGTGGGACGAAGAAGTGGTGGGATAGGGTTCATACCTGGGCATAAAGGTATGCAGACACTTGCCAGGCACACATGGAAGTCCTGGAGAAGCGTTGAATCATGCTCTAAAAATCAGGCAGAGTCTCCACAAAATATTGAACATTGTGAATAAATACCCTGATGTAAACATGTGTTATTTAGCGCCAGTACTGACATGAGAGCCTCTTTCCAATCAGGGTTTTCAGCAATCGCAGTGTCATAGCCCACTTTTTAAAACAGTGGCTGAGCTATTCATGCCAAGCCTTTGCCTTCTCCTAATATTTTCAGTGCCATTTTTGCTTCCAGCAGCAATCAGTGCACCACTGTGTAGCTTTGAGGTACACAGAAGAAGTCCAGCTCTGTTTGTTTGCTTGAGATAGAAGTCAGCAACACCCCCAGTGTGAGTGCTGCTTGGGTGGGTGGGTATACCCACTTATTCCCTGCAAAGGATGCAAGGAGGCTGGCTGTGAGAAATGTGGTAAATGTTTCTGTTTGGGAGTAAGTGCATGAAGCTTGTGTGTACAGTCAGTATGCTTGGCTTTTGCACCAGCGAAATGTGTAGTGTTACAGAGTTCTTTGGCTGATCTTACAAGGTGTGAATAGTAGGATTTTAAGAAAATATGAATTAAAAAAGGTGCTTTAACAGAGCTTTCAAATGCATAAGTTTTTTGTAATTACCTGCTGAAAATCCCTGTTACAGAGAATGAGGTTAAAAGAGGTGTTGAAATCCTTGGGAATAAACAAATAAAAGACTGTCTAGGTGAATGTAGTCCTGTGTTTAAGTCAGAGATTGTTTATTGTGAGGTTATATACTCAAAGCAGCTGTTCACAATAGCTTGTTGTACCAGTTCTACGAGATTTTCCGAAAGAAAAATCAAGATATGAGGTTTGCTTGCCAAAGTTTGTTTTACACAAGAGTCCTGAATCTTTGCACTCTGTGTTGCGAGTTCTTTTGCTTTGAGAAGCAGTTCTCTTTCTCTCTCTTGATCAGGAATCAATCCCATTCAAGTCCAAAATAACGAAGAAAACATATCTTCCTTTGAATTTTTTTTCCTTTCAGAAGCTGGCAGTTAGGAGTAAGGGAGAAATGCTAGAAATTGAGAGATGTTAAGAGTGAGCTTTAGAGCACATGTTCTTACACAGTCGTGTATCTATCCTTTTATTAGCAGCCCTCCATGAAATGTGGAGATTAGCACTAGTCATGCGGAAGTGTTTAAAAATTCAAGCAGCGACAATAGGAAGCATCAGACAGTAATGGAATAAGTATGACAAAATTACAGACAGCAGCTATTCATTAATAAATTAGATCATCATAGGGTTTTTTGAAACTGAAGGTGTCTAACTTGGAAATGATATTCTTCTGGACGCAACTTTATCATTTCTCTTTCACCCTGTTTGGTGAGGAAAAAGTAATCCTTTTTAAAGGGATAGACAAAATCACATGTTAATATTCCCCACTGCACATTCAGAAGTAAATTTAGTATGAAGAATTGGAACTAAAACTACCTCCAAGGGACAGGTGGGGACCTCTGATGAGTAACCCTCGGCATGAAGCTATGAAGATGGGGTGAGAAAAAGGGTGTAGAGTAAGCCCTGGAGTACAGTGCCTTTGCCATGCTCTCTGCTTACTGAAAACAGTAGTGTCATACATGAGGTAGCCAAAACATGATGTAAGAAAGGCCTAGCTAAACCATATGTCACAGTTGGGTAATTTTGATGGTGTTACTGGGAGGTTTGGGGTGGTGTTTCGCCTATGTGCAGCCCAGCTCAGCTCTGCACCTCAGTGTGCAGTGCTCTGCATGGGATTCCCTGGCACGGGGCTGTGACTCAGGGTTTGGCAGGGTATAACCCCACCTCCCCCTCCTTTTCAGGCTGCTGCACACAGAACACCACCCAGATCTCGCGTTCATGTTTTCCATTCAGGGCAGCTGAAGTGAAGGGCCACCCAGTGCTTTCAGTGAGCAGCTGTAGAAGTGGCTCTCATATTGGCCAGAGTGGAGCATGTTCTCACTTATCCACATTAAATATGGGTGGCCACGGGTCCCTCGGGAAAGTGAGCTTTCTCACTATCTGGAGGTGGCAACTATTGTCTGCCTTTACAGCTTTGCTGCTTGAAATACTTTTCTTCTGCTTCCTGCATCTGCAGATTTACGTGTGTACAATGGTCTTGAAAAACGTCACATGGGAGAAAAACCTTTTGAATCTGCTGCTGCAGTATAGAGGGACCAGTTTAATGAGAAACATTTCACTTGAAAAAGATTTTATTAAGTAAAGTCCCTTGTTCCTTTCTCTGTCCCCTGCCCCTTTTGCTCCCTCCTCTTTCCCAGCTGAGGACTATAGGTGACTTTTGCATGTAATATATCTTTCTGATCAGCCCTCTGAAGGCTAAGTCCCCTGATCTTTCATACAAGAATGCCATTTCTTATTAATTTTTTATGAACTGAGCTTATTAACCTGCCTTTCACTTTATGTAAACTGTAATTAAAATGTATGAAGAATCTGACTAGCAGTGTGCCCTTCTGGGTCTGTTGTGGGGTCTGCCTTAGCAGCATGCATCAAGAGCACACTGAAACATTGATTTTTATTTTTTATAGGAATATTCAGGTCATTTCATAGGGGTCAATTGAAGCCTTTGAATGAGGAACCCAGGAAAGCCTTTTCCTCTGAGTAAGATTTGTTCAGCCATGGCAGGTACCAGTGTAGACCTCCGGCAGGAAACGCAAAGAATGAGCTCAGATCACAGCCAGCTTCTAGCAAAGTCAACACATTCCTGGTCTCCAAATAGCTATTTTATTAGGCAATGGTTTAAAATTTCTTCCCCTCCTTTATGGGAAAATTGGCCAAGAAGGTAGAGGGAAGTGACATAATTTGTGACCCTAATTCAAATATTACTAGAGCACAGTGAAAATTATTGTTGTTGTGTGTAACCCATGAAGACAAATGTGGTGGGAGACCAGGTAGGCTGCTGGATTTTAGGAATCCGAGGTAGCCAACTTGTAAATGATAATTTGCCAGCAGTTATTGCAGGAGGCTTTACTGGTGTGGTGATATTGTTGTTGTTGTTGTTGTTGTTTGTTGTTTTGTTTGGTTTGGGTGTTCCTGGACTTTTTAAAATTTATTTCTAAACTTCGAGCTACCTTTCTGTTATGATATGAGCTTTTGTTTTCTTGGTACTAACTTTCTAGCCATTTTCTTTGGGGAAAAATACTGAAAGCACAATTCGTGTGTGTTCTATGACTGAATCCTCCTCCAATGCAAATAAAGAGTTCAGAGAATTATTTTAAAGACCACAATTCTTAAGCAAGCTTGATTGTTGGTAGCTCTGTCTGTGATACAGGTCAGACGATGACAATTTCCACTATTTCAATTAAGTTATTCAGAGGTATGGTTGGGGTTTTTTTCCTTTTTTTATTTTTGCGACATATCTGATTATCTGTGCTGCTGCCTCTTTACACTGCATTACCCACAGTCTGCTTTTTGCAGCCCAGAATTCATATACCGAATGGTAAGGCTCAGTGTATTGCCATTGTAAGCTCTCCATTGGCATATTTTTCATCTCCCCATCATGAAGATTTTAAAAACAAGACTGATGTTTTGTTGATTAGGGAGTGGAGAAGG
>NW_008685757.1:0-365 GCF_000695815.1 Acanthisitta chloris | reverse complement strand
GAAATGTGGGAAATTTGGAGGGAAATATTAAAAATTGGGAAAATGAGAGAAATGTGGAAAAGAAGAAAATAAGAATTGGGAAAATGAGAAATGTGGAAAATTTGGGGAGAAATGAAAAAAATTGGAAAAATGAGAAATGTGGGAAAATTGGAGAGAAATGTGGGAAAATTGGAAAAATGAGGCAAAAATAGGAGGAAAAATAATGGGGAAAAATTTGAGAAAATGAGGCAAAACTAGGAAAAAAATGGGGGAAAATGAGGCAAAATTAGGAGGAAAAAAATGGGGAAAAATTAGGGAAAATGAGGCAAAAAATAGGAGGAAAAAATGGGGAAAAATTCAGGAAAATGAGGAAAAATGAGGAAAAA
>NW_008685756.1:0-213 GCF_000695815.1 Acanthisitta chloris | reverse complement strand
GTGTCGTCGTTATCCGTGTCCGTGTGTCCTTGTTATCCGTGTCCATGTTATCCGTGCCCGTGTCCGTGTGTCCGTGTTATCCGTGTCCGTGTGTCCGTGTTATCCGTGTCCGTGTGTCCATCCTGCGGCTCTGGCACGGCCCGAGCGTGGCGCCCACGGGCCCAAGCTCCCCGCACTCCAGGCTCGGTCTGTCTGTCTGTCTGTCCGTCTGTC
>NW_008685755.1:6726-31926 GCF_000695815.1 Acanthisitta chloris | reverse complement strand
CATCCTGGCTAAAACCAGGACACTACTCTATTTTGAAGTGAAGATATTGCTATAAAATGTAGGAGGTGGTGCACATTGCCCCATTTAACAGCCCTAATCACTCCATCACTGAGTCATTCTCATTTTTGTTAGCCCAGCATTGGGGAGTACATAAGTGTGACAAGTGAAATAAAAGGACTTGTCCTGAGCAGATTTTGACCCTTATCACAGTGCTCTGTTAGCTCTAGCTGTCTCGAGGAGCAACTGATGACAAATATGTATCATCTGTCACAGCTGTTGTATGCTCACTGTGACAATGGAAGAACCCAATATGACACTTAGTGAGTCAAGCACATTTCTAAACTGAAGCCACATGTTTAGCTCCCACTAAAAGGACAGGCAAAAGAGTCAAACTGCTTCAGTCACCATGGTGTAACAACAACATGGAGATCATCTATCTATTTAACCAGATTTCAAGAAAAAAAAACCCAACCCCAAAATAAACCCCAAACCAGCAAACTACAACCAAAAAAACTAATCAACCAATCAAAAAACACAAAAAACCCACAAGCAGCTCCTCAGGATTTCACACACTAAAGCAAGCATTGGTGCCACCTTAGGCTCTTGTCCAGAGAGAAGTTCACCAAAGCAAAGTCTCATCCTCATGGCTGCTAAAGCTGATTGATTTGGATTTTGGGAACCAAAGTGTCCACTGATACACAAGCTTTTAGCTTCATGAAAGTTAATAACTCTTACTCATAGCACTGTTCGTGGAACAAGAAGCAGCATTTGTACATTTGGCCAAATGACGTAATTTTTGTTTTACAAGACATGTTGCAATACATCATACACAGAAGCCAAATTCCTCTGATTTTAAAACTGTCCTTCTTAGTAAGATGGTTGACTCTGCACGCAACTAGACTCACAGCCAAAATTCAGCTCAAAAGTCCATAATAAACAACTTTCAGTGCAAATGTATTCTTCAGAAAATTAATTCAGTGGCTGCTCATGAAGTCAACCTGTTGATTAGTAACATAATTTTTCTAATTTTACTTTTTACATGCTTTCTGATTGCCTTTATCCGCTGCAAAATACTTGTGCCAAGAGTTCAGATTTTGATAGACAGCAGAAACTCTGTGATAAAATAGACATTATGATTCTAATAAATTAGTCTTTTTCAAAGCAAGAAAATTTGCCACGCTCTTTTTGACAATCAAAAAAGTGTCTATGCAAAAGGAGCTTTAGAGCACACTAGCTCGAGGCCTTACCTCACTTAATAACAACTCAGTACCATTACCCTAAAATAGGCTCAAGACTCAATTTAATTCATTTTCTCTCTCCTTTCAAGACCAATATGTTTATCAGGTTGGAGGAAGAAAATTGTCCTGGTTTTAGCCAGGATGGGGTTAATTTTCTCAGTAGCTAGTGTAGTGCAGCTTAATATGTTATTCATGGAGAAGGTACAGGAAATACAAAAGGCCTTGGTAGGAAAGGTAAAGCCTTAATACAGTTCTTGGCCTAGTTGTTTAATCTGTTTAATTCTGTACATAAATACACATATAAAATCTTAATTTTTTTATGTTTAATTATTTTATGTAATCCATTCTGCACTTGTCATACTTGATAAAGATTTAAGTATGGGAAATACAAAATGGGAAACCATTAAATTAAATTCTGCAAATACGATTTTTCTGGTAATGATAGTAGATGTCTCACTCATGTAACTATTTCTTCTTAGATGATCACCACACATTTAATCTCCTATGGTCATAGACACAGATTTAGGGAAAAAAAATAAAAATGAAAAGGTCAATCACGTTTTTATGTAATTGAATAGCAAAATACTTGCACATATCAAACAGAACAGAAGCTCCCAGTCCTGAAAATACACTTATCCTACTTACTGTAGGTTCTACTTATCTTGCCATGGTATGATAGGAACTGCTCCTATCCCTGGGGTGCACCGAATTTGCCATGACAAGATACAAAGTTTGTATCTATCATGAAACAAACTCCATACTGTGAATTACAGGGTCAAGGCTTAGTATTTCAAGGTGTAGGATTGACAGGCATTACTCTCTTTAAACATTCAGCATAAGCTTTTCTTGCCTTAAGAGTTTTTCATCTAGATGGAAGACAGCAAGTAAAGCCAGCACTGGTGCACTGAGGAAAAATTTGGCTTTGCCATAAACTCTAGCTTTAGAGAGCAAATTATGAGATGTTAGGTCTCCAAATCTCCAATGCAATGACCTTTTTTCTACCAAGGCACCTTTTAGACACTTTCTAGTCTTGCTTCATCAAAGACACCTGACAGGTGACTTCTTTAGCTCCCTGCAAGGCAAGACCTCTGCTACTCTCTGCTTTGTCTTCTCTCACCTCTGTTGCAAGAAATAACAACACAAGCTGATGATACTTTCTCTGAAATGAGAAAGGAGGGAATTTGTGCCTATAACCCATTTCCTAGTTGGCTTTGCTCTCAGTCTCAAATTACTTAGCTGAACACTAATCTGAAAACTAGTTAAGCTGCATCCAGGGGACAGGTAAGGAACACTAAGAAGACTCAGAGACCCTCAAATTGGTCTTCAGCCATCAGACCTTGTTACAAACTCTATTTCACTGATCTCATGGAATACAATACTTTCAATTATTTTGTGTGTTCTTTGTCAGAAGAGACAAATTCAGAATGAATATGAAGGAAATAGTGCCACCTGCTGTGGTACCAGTAATATTCTCTCCAGTATTCAAGCCAGGGAAAACACCAGAAGCCGATACGCAAACCGGATGAATTACTCAATAGTTAACAATACTTAGATCACCAAAGAAATTACCACTTCCAAACGTTATTACTGTGGAGGATTTTTTATTTTTTACTAAGTCAAGGGTCTTTTTAAAATTGCACTTTCTTTGAGATATTAGCCACAGTCCTGTGTTCCATCACATTGAAGTACACTCGTCTTTGTTATGTTATTTACTTTACTTTGGCAGACACCAAAACTAGTCTTTCTCAGGTGGCATCTATGTGTAGTGTGGCATACAATTTGTATATACCTGTATTTTGATTCCTCTTTAACTTTCTGCTGTCACAAAGCCAGTGTATGTATTTAGGGATTTTTCTTCTACACTACTAGGTCTGTCTTCTTGACAGAAAATTGATTTTTCTTATCCTGATACATGAACCAAAATAAATCTGCTGCCCTATTACTCAAGAATTTAGAATACCATCAACTACAGCTTTAAAATATGTCATTAGAGACAGAGACACTAGAATAACTATGAACAGCCTGAAGCAGCTTCTTTACTTCAGAATTTTTAAATAACCCTATTTTTCTGCTGGTATTGATAAGCTACACACATCCATTCTTTGCTGCATTTACTGAACCCTGTACAAAGAAGTAAAACCACTTCTTGCTCTTTGGAAATAATATTCAGAAATATATCCTGCTAAAAGTGGTATCCCATAATGCCCATCTTGAAGAAAGATGGAAACTCACATCTATTTCTGCATTCATTTATTTCGAAGATACTTCTAAGCACAATACTTAGAAATGGCTGCTTGCATGGTGAGTTTTTACCCTAAGTTTGCAGAGATAAATGCTCTTCTGACTGCATCACATCATCACCATGACCCGCAATCTGTTACTTTACAGAAGACGTTCAGTGACTTACACAGAGTGTGCTGATGCCTTCAGATAACACGTTGCAGGAGAAGTGCCCACATCACATATCTACAAACTAGATCTATTCTTTTATTGAGCTCTTTCTAGAAAGTTATTCTAAGACAGAACTCAATTACTGTTCCTCAGCAAGTAGACACACAAGTCAAGTTTGTAAGACACACATATATGGTGATGCACAGCCTGGTCTACCAATGCTGCAGTGTGCAAGAGTACTGAGGGCTTTAGCCCACTGCAACTCTCACAGAAAATTATTTCTGAACAAAGAGAAACTTGTAAGGGTTGCTGCTTCTGATACAGCTGACCTGGAAATCAATGTGTGAAAGACATTCCGTCTAAAAATATCATGTGGTGCATGTCAAGGATTTTACTTTTTTTTTAATGTAAATTTTATATAGAGAGCCAGAACAATTATCCAGATCTCCAAGACAAAGTAACATTTTGTGTTTCTCCTGTAACTCACAGCTGACTTAAAATTAATTTCAGCAAGGGAAAACATGAAGTCACAGTTAATATTAGCTCTGCAACTTCTACCAGTCAAAGGCAACAAGTGAGAAGGAAGATGTCTTTAGTGTTACAGTGGTCTCCAGAATTTTCTAATTTGCACACAGGCCAGAGAAAAACTTCAAAAGATGAGTTGAAACACCTCTTCCTACCTATAATGATCTTTTCTTTGTCCACATTCAAGAGTTAGGATCAATTCTGTAAACAACTTATATTTCCCCCAATTGTATGAAGGTAGAGATATTTTTCACAAAAATTAATAATGTGCCATTTGTAATGCATCCTTTCCTGAATTCATTGTCAAATCACATAAACTCTTTTATATTTTGAGTTTTCTGCACTGTTTTTAAAAATAATATTACAAGCTAAATTTGTTCAACTAGCAAGCATTACAATTAGTTCATTTTGTAAGTGATAAGATTGCTAAAAATTAATAAATTAAAAAATAAATTGGTCCTAATATGACATAAACCAAACCTACAAAATTTGGGTTGCCTTAGTACTAATATGTTTGAGTAATGGACTGATTTTATGAAAATATTATTTTAAATTATTCTGTCTAATTTTCTCTCTAGCCAACAGTGATGTCCTTTGAAACTGCTAATATGCAATATGGTTTTACATAATTCCTCTCTTTTCCATTCTTTCAAGCATCACATTTTGGGTTATTTTGCAATCCCAAGTCCACAGTTATCTCTGGTTTTGTTCAAAATTCTTTAGGATTCCTCACAATCATGAAGAAGACAATGATTCACTGAACAGGGGCAGTTTAATAGTTGTTTTCCTTGCTTTTGATAGGTAAATAGGTAAGATTCGTTGCTTTAATATTGCTTCTTATGCCTGAGTTTAACTACCTTGCATAATACTCAGCACTCGTGAAGCTGCGCCTCAAGTACTGTGTTCATTTTTGGGCCCCTCAGTTCAGGAGGGACATTGAGGTGCTGGAGTGAGTCTAGAGAAAGGCAGTGAAGCTGCTGAAGGGTCTAGAGGGCAAGTTCTTTGTGGAGCAGCTGAGGGACTTGGGTGTTGTTTAGCCTGGAGAAGTGTGAAAATATACATATAATATACATTAGCATACATTAATTATATCTGTTAATTATATTACCTGTAATATATGTTCATTACTATTAAAACTTAATATACATAATATACATATGCAAATTTTATGTGTGAATATATATATTGTGACATAATATCACAAGAAGGTTATTGTGTTAGAAGGTATTTACAGGTATTCTCCCAGATATCAAAGTGATATAAAATGCTAATCACATTTACACAGATCTTTTATATTGTCAATTATTTGAATATGTTTACTTCTGAAACCACTGATTAAAATATCCAGTTCTGCAAATGGTCCCTTTTCTCCTGTAAAAACTGTTTAAATAAGATTTATATTCCTCTAGAGAATGAGTACAAACTTTATGAAAATTCCCATATTTTCCTTGACCCCAGACACCTATAGGAGTTTAATTTGAGATATTTATACATTGTACCACTTTTCTGGATTACCACAAACCAGAAATTGCAAGTTAGTCATGCTGCCTATCCATATATGCAGAATTACCATGCATTTGTTGACTCAGAGTGCTACTGAAGATTTTGTGGTTCAAAGTATTTTCTACAAAGTTTAAGTTTCAGAGAGTTTAAGTTTCAGACAATCAAGATCTGCACGACTGTATAATTAAGACATAAATTACTCCAATGAACTGTACTTACATAAAGCAAGTAGCAAATCAGGTTCCATTTTCTAATTTGGGTGCCTAAAATAGCTTCATAGCCATTGATAGTTGACTTTCATTAAATTTTGTTTCAGTGTTCTAAGACATTCTCATTTGAATGTCTTGCATTATTTTTTCTTTTTCTGATCGTGAAGACAAGCTTTGTGTATAAGTGCTAGTGAAGCAACTCTGAAATTTTGAAGTTTTAAAAAGTTAATATACATGGATATTTTAGAACTTCTGTGTCTGTAGAAACACCAACCCAATGTACTTTGAAAGTTTGTTTAAAAGTTCACATAATTTAAAAGGATGTCTCATAGAAGTCAATTTCAATTTTCAAAGATACAAGTGCCCACAAACTTAGCTGTTTCCAAGAATCTAGAAAGGTAGTTCTTTCTATCTTTTCCAGTTGAAGGCATGAGGACAATTGCACACAGAGACATAGACGTGCCATCTGACTTTACAGCCTGCTCTGACCCACACATTCATCAGCATAGGATTTACCTCACCTACCTTCAGATATGGCCATGTCTACATATAAACTACATACAGTAGTCTCCCTTTATTGTCATTAGAAAGAATCAAAGATTCTTCAGGACATGATTAACCACCCAAAGTAGATGACTGAAATAAAATAGATAAACCACAGCCTAAATATGTCTGTTTCTTCTCTCTGCTGGGACTGCTTCAATTGTAGATTCCTATTGTTTAGGTATCTATATTTGATCAGGCTAATCCCACATGTAACAGCAATTTGTGTTTGGCCTTTAGGTATGGTGCCTTCTGGTACACTGTGCAATTGCAAAGGACACTGCTGAAGCTTCCTTTAATAAGCAATAAGATTACACTTAATTACTGTGGATGCCAAGGACTTTTTCTGAGGAAGAAAACTGGCTAGGACTCAGCAGAGAAGACAAGCAGAGTAATGTAAAAAGTTTAGAGACTGGAGAGGTATGCACCTTATCTGGGCACGAAGTCAAACATCAGTAAAAGCCATTTTAATCGCTTGTCTTTGCTGATGAACATCCAGATGAGACCATGAAGGCTAAAAGTCAGGGCATGCCCTTTCTGAGCCGATCTGTAAAGCCATTACTGTCTTCTCAGGCATATATCACTTACAGGTCCTCTTAAACTACAACACGTGTCAGATGTCACTCAAGCTGGATCCTTCTAGATGTAAAAGAGAAAGTACTCTTGGCAGTGCATTCTCAGTGAAGTTTCCTTAGTCTAAAATAGTCCAAATCTAATGCCCTTGATGGCATACTACACGACATATCTTTTTCAGAGAGCTGCTGAAGCGGCAAACTTGAGCAAGGGGTGATGTATAGTGAAAATGAAGAAACTTTCATCTTCGTTATTTATCTGCTAAATGGTGATGGAATATTACGAGATGTAGTAGATTGCCATTCATTTCAACACACTGATTAGTTCTTTTCTCAAAAAAAATACTTATCAAGAACATCTAATGTGTTAAATGAAAGTCTTTTGTCACTTCACAATTTAAAATCAGTAATAAATGTGGACCCTTCGGAAAGACTATGGCTGAAGTGTTGGTACAGGGAAATAAATTATATACCTCTAAAACAACAAAAATGTGTTACTGGCACATTATACAGCCTAACTTGGCAAACTAAAAGATATTTTTACTTTCCAATTGATTTTCTGTACTGATCCTGTCTTTTGATCCTGCAAATATTTACATGTAGACTTAACCACTCAGACTCTTCCTAAGCTCTAAAGCTATGTTTATTTTACTAAACTGAGGAACATTCTCAAGTTCCCTAGTGCAAGTGTACAATTTAGCCCTATTCAGCCTCCATACTGGAGAAATTAGCAGTAACATGAGCAATGTCTTCTCCACGTGCAAACATGCACACACATGTACATGCCCATGCATGCACACATGGAGTGGGTGCCACAGTAAGAATTCCTGCACAGTCACTGTGCACTCTTCCCATGTGTCATAGACATGAGGGCACCTAGCAGCTGGGAGTCATCTCAGCCTAGAACTCTTCTCGTGACCAGAGTTAAGCACATGCATTTTCAGTGTGAACTGAAGTGAACTGGAGGTTTAGTTTGTGAACAGTAGGCTGTCAAAATCTGTAGAGCCATTAAAATCTTTTCCCATATTTACCCTAAAGCAAACTTTGCATGGAGATGACAATTTTCTTTCTATTGGTAGTTAGTGCCTAACATATTGTGAGTTACTGTAAATGAATAATAACACAGCTTTCAACCACAGGTACCCAAACGTTTTTCTTTAAAAAGTTCACTTTTACCTTTCCTCAAAAGATCTCTCCAGTGGGTTGGAATAGGGCATTGAAAAAGAAGTTTTGTTAAGAGAAAAAAATAAAGAAATTCGACAGATGACTTATCAGGACAGCATATTATATTTTTAAGATTGCTGCTGCCTAAAAAGAAAAGTGCATCTATAGATAGGTCTTATTAATGATTCTCTATTTCACTTGGTTAAGATTTTCTGAAAATTCATCAGGGTCCATAGACTTGTGAGTGTCTAATTGGCATAGCAAGCCACTAATCATCTCCTCCTGGATTATGGAGGCTTCTCTCATCTCACCATCTCCAAACTCTGGCTTTGGGACCTGAGTATCCTGAGGACAACTAATCTTGATACTGAAGACAGAGGCAAAGGAGGTGTTAGATACCTCTGCCTTTTCATCATCCTCTGTCATTTATTCAAAGATAACAAGAATATTTGAGTAAACTGCTTTAAAATAACAATGGGGACAAAATAAAAACTTTTTTTTTTTAATACTGAAAAACTGCCAAGCAATTTTTTCTGGAATTTTCCAAAATGGTTCATCCTAGAGTAGACATTTGGCATGGGGCATATCAGTCTGAACAGTTTAAATATGGCAATTATAAGCAATTCAAAACAGGGTCTCAAAGGTAAAGATTTTGGTCAACCTTAGCTAAAAGCATTTAGTGGAACTAAAATAATAAGAATCTGTAAAATCAAAATTTTTCTAGATTATACTGAATAGACCTGTATGGTTTCCTCAAGGCCTATTCATGTGTATACAATTATGAGTAGTTGGTTAGAAAAATGCCTTTGGAAAAAAACCTTCAAGCACAAGACTTAAACTTGAAAAAAGAAAAAAAAGAAAAAAAAAAAAAGCCACCACCAAAGGACAAAAGCTGCCATTTTTAAGTCTACAGCATATCTGCTCCTCCTAAATTTATTTTCAGAGTTCAAAAGATAATCGTTCACTAATTATCTGCCAAATGCAGTACTATTGTTTGAATTGCAGGCATCTTTACTTAGTTGAAAAACACTTTTATTTCCTCAATGGCTTCTCTAAAAGTCAGTATTTTTGGGGCCATCTTTTAATATACTACATAAAAGCTCCTGGATACAATAAGAGAAAAGAATTTTTCATTTATCTTAGGACTCAAAAGCATTTCAGACTTTAACACAGGAATCTCTGGCCTGATTTTCAATGGAGAGAATTTATCTCTGAATTTTTAGTAATTGAAACCACTAAAAGTAATGCTTTGGAACCATTAATGCACATAATTTTCAAAGTAATGTGAAATCTTTTCATGAAGCTATTTCCAAAATCTCTTCATTGGGACACAGAGATACCTTCTGGACATTTAGACCAGTCTCTGTGAAGACTTTAGCTAGTTAGTTTTGCTGGGTTTGTAAACTCAAAGGATTTGCAGCATTCATCAGTTCTGCTGTGTCTCCTCCAGTCACACCAATCACATATACAGCTGTGCTTTGGGAACTTCTAGATCTTTTCTGAAAGAGTAACTGCTTTAACCAACTCCTGTCACCTTTTACCCACAATAACTTCATTAGAAAAATATCAAGCTACTGAACAGCTGATGCTTATTTTGATATCCAGTTCCTATAGACTGGAAATAATGCCTGTGTTTGTGAGTTCCAGGAGACATTTTTGGAATGCCACAGATAATCTGTCAATTTGTAATATACAGCTCTGTAGCAGAAGCTGGTTACTTGTAGTAGCAGGATAATCTTTTCACAAAATTATGAGGCAATCTTCAAGACAGGCTAAAAAGCCACAAAAGCAGTATCAACTTAAGAAGAACACTAAAAATACTATTACTGCTGTGTCCATCTGTGAGGTCTCTAAGCAAAAATCAGTCCTCGCTGGGTTTTTTTTACTAAACAGGAACAGGAAGAAAGGCTATGAAAATGAGTTTTGTTGTTTTGGTTTGATTGCTTTTACCAGGTAGATACTTATGAAATAATAACCTAAATGTCTCTCACAAATCCTCAGCACTTTTGCTCAACTGGTATTAAGCGTCTTGAAATGAAATAGGATGGCTGCTTCTCCCAATTTAAAAAGGAGAAACATCAACGGAAAAAGCTATTTACTGGGGCTATAGCGAAGGAGCTACTATACTGTGTAGGAAATGAATTTTAATTTTCACAAAATTGCTTAGTAGGTTGGTTTGCTCAGCCAAGTTATTCTTCTGGTTAATAGCTTTGCATGAGATTTTGCCATTACAGGTATACTGGAATACATATTCTGCAGTTAAAGTACAAGTGGTTTTTAATTCAAGACCTAGTTGAAGCAATTTTGGTACACATGTAACTCTTACAGCATTTTCCCAGTGATTAAGGTGTTAAGTGGATCCCTTAAGATTTAAAATGGATCCAAAATATTCAAGACACTACTCCACAAGAAGAGTAGTTAGGCATTTTCCATCTTAATCCATTGATATTTAAATATTTCATGGCACCCTCTACATTTTGAAGTAGTGTATTATATTTTCAAGGTGCTATTAAATCATCTGTGAAACCTCCTCATGGAAAGCTTTGCAGAATCTCAACTACTGAAAAGAAGGAGATAATTGTTGTGCCAAACTTTAACCTTTATATGTATATAAGAGGAAAGAATTGATTATTAATTATTTTGAGACATCAGAATATCTGGAAAACTTACATACTGCCATCTGGATTTTTTTAATGTTAATTTCATAAGTCTTTCTTAATAATTTTACAAGCAGAGAGGTAAATATTCTCTCTCTCAGGGATACAATTCTATAATCACAGTGTGTGCTTTTACTTCCATCTCCAAATGCCCTTTTGGGTTTATATTCAGACTACATTGCATCCTAAAAAAGACATCTATTGTGGGACAGGAGAATGTTAAATGTGCCTAAGGTGATTAGCTCAGATGTGGACTTCTCTGTTATAGGTGTTCAAAGTCAGATGAGACAAATACACCTCTGAAAAAAGGCTTACTAGATTCTCACATCCTATCAAGAGGAAGCAATTTTTCCTGTAATTAGGTGCTGCATAAGCAATTACAGAATTCATTCTTCTGCCCATCCTGACACAACGGAGTAAATATATCATGAGCATAACACCATATGTTGGTTTTCCACAGTAGAATTAAAGCATCCAAGATATTTTCATTTTATGTACTAAGTCAGGGCTTTCCCTTTTTTTTTTTTTTAATTTCATCTGGTCTTTCCTGACAGAGATGTGAATAGTACTTTGAAATGTAAGTTTTGTTTAAGCAAGTGATGATACCTGCATTTCATTAGAACTCAAGCTAAACACAAATCAGTTCCAGAAAAATAGGCTTTAAAACCAGCACAAACTAGCAAATTTTTTTTTGCATTTACAAAAACTTTCAATCTGGCTTCATTTTTTTCCAGCTTCTTGTAAACCGTCCCACAATTATAAGTGGCTTTGATGTCACATATTTTGTGTTCATACATTTCTTCATAAATTTGCTGTTCTGGCCACATTTGGGATATTAATGCATATTTTCTTTCCATGTATGAGAAACAAGCAGCCTTTTATTCTTATCAGTTTCTTTAACATTATTTGCTTCAAAATAATGAGCCTAGCTTTCTCAATATTATTATATTTTGAGTATTATCCACCTTTTATAACAATTTTCCTTATATGTTGTCATTTTCACTTGCAAAAAGTCTCAAACAATATTTCACTGGTTTTCCATTTCAGTAGCACAGTAAAATTTCAGTCAATCTGTTTGCATGAATTATTGCTTACCAAGGGAACAGAAAATCAGTCACTTACTGACTCCTGAAATCGCTCAGGTTATGTAATACAATTTTATTTTAACTCAGAGAAGCAGAGTGTTTTAAGACACAGATGCCCTAACAAAAATATCTCTAAACTTTTGCAAGGTTTTGTAATTTCCCCAGTGGTCATTACAATAACCTTGTTTGGCTTTGGGTAATGCACTTCAAATCAGGTTTCAATTTCTCTGCCAATGCAATGGCAATAACAATGCCTCCTTTTCCCCTATAAAATGTTCTAGGAGCAACATTAAAGGTCAGTCAAGAAATAATAACCAACAGCAATAAATTATTTTCAAAAGTAATGGCTGTCCTCCACAGAAATTGACATCAAACCTCAAAATGAGATAAACTTTTTCCCTGCTAAAATAATTTTCCAGAAGTCTTAATTTGGAAATTTCAAAATGTTTTATTCCAGCCTGGCAAGATGTTTTTTCCCCCAGAACTGCTATAACAGCTGTTAGAAATTTTTATTCAGGTATTTTGCCTATTGTCTCCCATGGCGTAGTGTTTAGAACATGATGGTCCCTTCCAACCCAAACCATTCTATGATTCTATGATTCTATATAATGATGTGCCTCTTAGGATGATTTTATTGGCCAGGATTATATTTCCATGGACAATATGCTCACAATTCAGCCTAAATTTTCTCAGATAAACCCATAGTCAAATGCCTCCAGTTCATCACCAAAGACAACAACAAATAGCCCCTTCATCTCCTCAAAAAAACAAAACTATGAGGTCTACCAGTTAATATTGCCCCCTAAGACACAGTCTGAAATGAAGAATTCTATTCTTTACTTGTTCCAATTTAAACTGAAAAAAAAAATGTATTTAGGAAACCATATTTTTTTCATATAACCCTGTCCTCACTTCCTTTGACACTTTTGCATCTAAGTGAATAAAAGGACAACCAAATGTACATAACAAAAATTGTCATCAGAATTCTCTGGCTCAATTGCCAATGTACACAGCCCTATCTCAGAACATTTTTTAAATGTTATATATTATGGCAGAATAAAGTGGAGGTATATCTTGTGGGTGATCCCTGATACCCTCATTGTAAGTGAAGCTGCCTATTACTGTTGTATGTCACTGTGGCAGAAGTTAGGTCTTTACAGAGCTTTCCTACAGAAAGTCTCCTCTTTTCTTTAAGTGATGCTCAGAGAGGACTTTTTGTGTAAGGACACAGCTAAAATGGCATCATATATCCTATCTTTGGGCATCGAACTTAGGTGTCTAAGGATGTCAGCTCATCTGCTGCATTTAGAGTCATTTAAAAGCTATTAATGTAAATTGGCCATTATATCAGATGGTGGGGAGGAAATTCTTAAGTGGTGCATCTAAAACTATCTGAAGCATTTATGTTAAGGAGGGGTTTAACAAGCCTAGACAGAGTCCAGCTGGATTGTACCTAAAATTAGGTGCTTAGCTGCTTCAGTTCAGGCATTCTGAGTCATACTGTGAATCACCCTGTACATCAGTCTATAGAGATTAAAAAAAAAATACCTTTAAATTAAACGTTCAGCTTTTAAATACTTGAAGTCATTGCAAATATATCAACATCTGAGTAATCTTGTGTAGGTGGCATTTATTCTCTTTCCCGTAGAGGCCATGGCTTTGATGGTATCACCAAGGAAGTGGGAGTAGAGGAAATTAGATGCTTCATCACATCTATTTGAGTACCTGATAGATTTGCACCTCCCAGACAAAGGACATCTGAGAGGAGAATTCAGACTGACAGTAGTACTTGTGACCTTAGGCTGCAGTGCAATCCATAGAAATGGGAATGACTAGCTGTATGGATTTACTGTGACTGCTCAGTAGTGTCATGTAGGCACTGACACACTGTTTCTGTAAGCCCAGTAGTGGTTGACATAATTTTTTTCCATAGATATTTTTATTTCCATTACTGTTGGCTTAATTTTATCATTTCATTCACAAAGCATAAATTTTGGCCATTATTCACATCTGCAACAAAGAAGTCATGAACCTCAATCAAAAATTCTATCAGCATCTGAAATACTTAGTTAATGAGGTTTCTCAGTGTGGGTAACTGTAAAAAAGCAAAACACCAAACCTTTTTGACTTATACTGTGCTAGTTATCCATTCTGAAGAACATACAGCTCCCTTTAGCATGATCATTTCAGAGAGACTGCAAACTGAGTATACTACATAGGATTACTGATTTTTTCTTGTGTTCTAGAGGTTTTTCCACTATGACAACAATTGCATAAAATCACTGAATCAGTTTCAAATAAATCATTATGGAAACAAAGACTATTTAGATAGGTCAAAGTTCATATGCATGGAAGCCTTTTGAGACACAGTCAAGCATTAATTAAAAAAAAAAACCAAAACAAAACAAAAAACCACTG
The DNA here is from genome assembly GCF_000695815.1 of Acanthisitta chloris. Lineage (NCBI taxonomy): Eukaryota > Metazoa > Chordata > Aves > Passeriformes > Acanthisittidae > Acanthisitta > Acanthisitta chloris. Next base: position 17,621 of record NW_008685755.1, on the reverse strand, counting down.
TAACAGTGAGTCAATTACAATAAAAGATCAATGCAATTTGAAGGTTAAATATGATGTATATAAGTGTGATTGCATGGCTGTATTAAATGCAGTTGTTATTAATAAGTAGATATTTTATAATAAATGCCATATGTAGCGAGTTGCAAACAGAAAACATAGAACTTGGAATGGTAATATTAGATTGACAATTCCATTAACCTCAGCAGGTCTCTCACTTACATGGGTGCACAGTCTGCTCAAGGGCAAAGGTATATACAATATTTTCTTATCTCCCATGGTATCAATTGAAGGAAAAATGGAAACCATTAACACTCTAACTAGGACTACAACAGTCTTCTTGTACACAGAAGAGAACTACTCAAAGCAAATAATGACTCTGCACTCATTAGGCAGATAAAGATTTTATTTTTTCAGATAAGGATTTTTACACCTTGTGAAACAATCAAATATCTGTGTCTAGGCCAGCACTTAAGTTCCACTTTTGCTCAAAAAGAATAGGTAGAAAGACCAGGGTCAATTCCAGCAGTGTATCTTTCAGTTTCAGTTTAGAGGTGTTTAGAAAATACTTCATGCTATGAAGATCAAAGTTATCAAAGTGTTTTAATACACTTGGTCCTTTTTCCCCACTCAGGGGACTAACTTGCACTTCTGATTTATGGTACACATTAAATTAGTTTGGTAGTAGTATCCATTAATTCCCTTGTCTGTATATGTCCAGATCCCAAAACCACCAAGTAATTTTGTGTGATTGGCAAGCTTTGCTCAGGAGAAACTCTGGTCAGAGAAAGTGCATTGCAGGTCACTACTGCCCTGAACTAGCAGAACTTGATAAAGAAAGTCTGATAACTGAGACATTTTGGAGTAGTTCTCTTGGCTGAAATTTTCAAATTCAACTAAGTTTAAATAGTTATAACTATTCTCTAGCTGGTATAGTTCAACCAGTTTTTATGAGCAGCATTTCTTATTAACTGAACAACCCCAGTGAAAATCAAGAACTTATGATACTAAAGAGTTTGTCCTGGTTCTAGTTTTTTGTATGTCTTTTTCATCATTTGGAACAGTTTTGTCTATTTTAAGCATTTACCAGGGTAAAAGATGCTAATCTCCACTTGACTGGCAAAGCTTTTCTGTCCTTCAAGTGGCTCTGCTAATCTTATTACACAGGTGAAAGAGCCACTGCCAGACAAGCAGGGTTTCAGAAAATCTGTTTCAGCACAGCAGCCTGACCAGCATGTTCAAGGCAAATGCTGAGCAAAGAGCCATCCTTGTCACTCAGTGCCATGGATAGGCATGCAGCTCTGCACAGTTTGAATGTCTTGCTCTTAATTGTATGGCTATAATCAGCCCTTGCCCTTGAGTATGTTATGCCTATATAAAATGCTGTGTTCTCTCCATAAAGAGCATTACAAAACATATTAATCTTAGCTAGCAGTCAATTTATGAGAGAGAAAATGCCTCTCTTATTCTGCTGGAAAGGGCAGAGGCAGCAGCTAATTTAAACAGAATCATTGCTTGGTTTTGGATACAGGGAATATGGCTGTAAAGCTCCTGTCAAGATCCTCCCTTTAGGACTAAAACCAGCATGTCAGAAAGATCTGGTTTGGTCACTAGTTTGGATTTTGTCTCATACCAGCAATATAGCAGGAGATATAATGATGAAACTAACATTTGCTTTACTGTCCTCACTTGGAATAAAAGCTATTATAAAAGGATAGTACAGGGTGTAGGTTTTAGTGAATACTGAATGTGAGAAATCTGAATTTGTATGTGAGAAAAACCTTGCCTTTTTTATTTCCTTTTTATTTTTTTTTGGACTTATGAAGCAGTAAAAAGACTTAGGAAAGGCTATACTACCTCAGTAACAGCAAGAAGATTTTCAGAGACCTGACTAATTCTGGGTAGCAAAAATGAGTCCAGTTATCTTAAATCTTATTATTTTCAAAATTCTACCTGTTGGTACCAATGCTATTGTATCTTGTCTTCTTTAGAGAAACACAACAACAGAAACATGTGTACAAAGTAGCAGAAAAGGTTGTACATTTCTGACCCATTTAAAAAAATGTTAAAAAATGTATTTCAATAATGAAAAAGCAGGTAAGAATTTAGTGTGATGCCTGCTGTTCCAGTATCATGACATATGCCTGCATTTTTAAAAACATATTTATAGCTGGCCTATGCCTGCCTACAGACAGAGCTTGGTCTGCCAGCAGCAGTAATAATGAACACAGCCACAAGTTTATTTGGGGGTACAAGTGTTGAAATGCTCATGTTGCCACTGTCATGCACTGTGTGTAGTGAAGAAGTGACACAAGAAAGCAGCAGAAGGTTTGTAGGAAACCAGTCCCACACAGTGTGGTGACACAAAAGGAGAAACACCTAATTCAGCTGGGTGGAGAAATAGCAGACAGCAGAAACTACCAAGAGGGTAAACACAGAAAATATTTTATGCTATTTCAGCTATGATAGTCTATGGCAAAACATACAGATCTGTCACAAAAATCTTTTTCCCTTCCTGTCCGTATAATTTGTGGAGGACATATTACCAGCTAGAACTGGCAACTCTCAGAGACAACTGATCTATTAGAGTATCTACCATTCACCTGAGAAATGGACACTCATAACTTCATCTTTGCCTCTTTATGAACAAAGATGAGCACTAAAAGCAGCTTTGCCTATGCGAAAAGTACAGATATATATAGCTGTCAACCTTGTAAATCGATACATTTCTCAGGTAAGATATGTGCCCATTAGTAGCAGAGTTTTTCTGTGAGAATTTCACAGATATTACAGGTGCCTTTGAAATGCTCTGTCTGATGATTAACTACAGTATTTCTAAGAGGTTTGAACTCATAGACAGGAGGTGTATGAATAGCAAAAGTTAAATTCAAACCTATGTACTTTTAAAAACACAACCCCCTTTGTTTTCTGGTTTATTTCTATCAGCCTTAAGTGTTTCATATTAAATTTCCCACAGATTATATGTGTTTTGAGTTTTGTATTTCTTTCCTGGCAAGACTAGATGCTGAGATTTGCAAACTTCAGAAATAATTTCCAAACCTTAGAAATAAGTAAGTAAATAGCAAATAAAAATAAGACTCTGAAGTATTACATGAAATTAAATTGGACAATTTGAACCAGACTACAATACCTGAAAGTCAAACTCTTCATGATACACAAGGACTCTCATCTCTTTGGCTAATTACCAGGAGTTTCCTAGATGAATGCCAATAAATATGTGAATGCACCCACCAACACAAAAGAAAGTATATTTAAAATGTGATATTTTTAAATCTGATACTCAACATGTAGAAATTATAAAACTATAACCAACCTAGTACAACATATCTCTGTGAGATAAAATATTGTAATGATGGAGGAAGAACTGACAAATTGCTTTTAATATTGTTGTAATGTATGACAGCAATTATTAGGACTGTTCAAGCCCATTCCTTAGATACTTCCTTTGTTATGTGTCTAACTTGTTTTTAAATTTCAGGAAAATTTAGATATACAACTTTATTATGTACTACAACAGAAATAGCCAAGATAGCATCTGCATTAAAGCTACCTCCAGATGTAGCATTTTTTATAGCAACTTGCCAAAATGAGACCTTTATATTTAAGTATAGCAATGCAATACAATGTGTGAATACATATGAATAATATGATAGTCCAAACTGCTGCTGTTCAAAAGAGAAAATCTAATACATTGCAAGGAATTTCTGCCCTTGTTAACTGATTAACCTTGTGGTTCCACTTCCTCTCTTCTCATTGAATGATATTTTGTGGAGCACCTATAGCTTCATGCTATACAAAATGGAGAATTATTAAGGTACATTGATTCATTTTAAAAAAATGACTTCTTGCAAAAATATATTACCGATCGTATTAAAAAAAATTATATTTATGAATGCAAATTAGACATCAGTCAAAGAATGAAGACATAGGATAATGGCAATTATAATAATACCTTAGAATACCAATGCATTAAGTAAAAGATGACAAAGGCAAAACTATTTGAGAGGTAATAGTATGGGGATACCTTAACAACCCAGAAAGTACGTGGACACACAAGAGTTGAAAATGTGTCCCTTTGACGTATCTTTATAATATAATCAACCGCATTTCTTTTCTTAAGTCCATTTAATCAGAAATGATTTTTCATAGCCTAAAGTCTAAAAGAAATCATCATACCAACTGCTGAGTTTTCTAAAGTGCAACTGGACAGCCTAAGGGGGGAAGAATAATGTGCTCCAGTGGAGCAAGTTCTAAAGTATTCTATGGCAGATGGAGTTTGCTCTGGAACAACTAGATTGCAGATCACATTTTATTTTAAATGTGTGTTCAGCCTATTATTTTTGTCATTTTTTTAATGTTCATGGTCCTGCCTTGAAAAACGGGCATAGAAAAGATTTTAATTTCATGTTGGAATGTAAAATATCACATCACTTATTACAGGTAGAGATTGCAGCAATTTCTAGAGTTAATACTGCTTGATTACTTCTATTTTAAAACCCAATTTTCTATTGCATTTCATATATCTTTGCCAAAATATAACCTGGTCCTGAAAGCATCATTATTATCAGAATTTCTACCATTATTTTTATCAATACTCTGAGAAAGAGAATTTCAAGAGAAGAGTTCTACCATTTTTCAGAATAAGCTTGGACAAATGTTGCTGAGATGTTTCATTACCTGTACTCTCTAGAGGCAAGAAGATCACTTTATTACATTTCTACAAAAATCTCCCCAAAAATAATTTAATAGAATTTGCCCTCCCTGTGCTGAATATATCATGTATCATGAGGTGGCATAAAAAATTTTTGTTTGCACATTTGCCAAGTTTTGAAGCAATCTTCTCTGTGATATTTCCTGGAATTTAAATGCTTAAATATGAAAACCTAATACTAATTAAGTATATTGTCATGCATGCAATTATGTATAATAGTTTAGAGTGGAAAAGGGTGAGTGATCTATTTTTATCTCATATGTGGGCTTTGCATTCCTATTTTATGGGTGGGCTATTAACTGTCTTCAGTGACTTACTACCTAGATTTATTTAAATGTACTTTATTTATTCATATTGCATACCAGCCATCTTCACTCCATTGTAAATGAGGTGTTAATAGAGTTGTGGGACCACCACTTCAGGTAGACTGTTCCCAAGGAAACGAGGCCAGAGGAAGTTATCCAGAGAATTACTACAGAAATGGCTGAAGTGCAGCCTGCCATCTACTGAAGGCACCAGGGTGGCAGTGCTTGTACTTGGGTCTTGGAGAGGCAGAAACACCAGCACGGGTTTTCAGCTGTGTGACTGAGACTAGCTAAACTGATGAGCCTTCTGTTATGGTATTGCCACTGCTAGTAACAGACTGAAAGCTTTCTACTGAGTTTGTGAGGCCTCAGGACCGATGCTTGTCAAATATTCTCTCTCTGAAATTTTCTTGACCTTCCTGCTGCTCTGTCTGGCTTGATTTAGCAGATAGAAATATCTTTAATTGACCAGGTGTCCACAGCTAATTTGTTTTACTCATGTCTAACTTTGTGTTGTTTAAAACTCATTATTTTATACATGAAAAAATGTCTAATTCCCCATATTCAGGAGGTCAATAGGTACTCCTCTAAATCAGAAGTATCTCTGCCTTTGGCTAACCGGAATATGTGCAGTTCTTTCCTCCTGAACTGTCACGTGTAAGTTCTTCCTTTTCATATGTTTGTGGAAAGGAAAACATTGTATATGAGTCTATCTCACTGTATTTCTGATAAACTAGCCATGAACATGAGAAACAGAATTTATGATGGCAAGGAAATGAACTTCTTATTCTTGTTTGCTGTTTCTTAGTTTGAGCACGGATCAAAAGTCAAATGGAGTCATTCAGGATAATGATCCTTCTCAGGGGCAAAATTCACTGCAGTCACTTAAAGACCAGATAATTATGCTTGAAAAAGCATAGCATGAATTTCAGCCCCCAGTTCAATGGCAAGTCCCAGAGCAACACTACAGCCCCTGTGCTATCACAACCTAAATCTATAGCCCAAGGAGCTATTATAGTCTCTTCCATGGCACTTAAGAAGTTTTCTTTTTTTCTTTTCTTGCCTGAAAAACTACTAAATTGGCAGTCAGCTTCCTCCATTTCTCCTTATGAACCCAAGACAGATTTTAAAGTAGCATGGTAAAATATGTACTACAATCAGTGTTCAAATATAATTTTTTTAAAATAAATGCAGCATCTTATAAGAGTGGGGATAATGCTCCAATAAAGCAAAATCTGAGATGATCTTGATAGGATTTATTAACAAAACTGGAAAGAAAGAGACTTGGTTTTGAGCTAGGACTAGTTTTCTTTTTCTAATAAAGCTTTGCCACAAAGGAACAATATTTTCACTAATGCTCTCTAACTTAGTTTCCATGACCAGTTCCCTTGAATGACTATATTGGAACCCCAAATTCATAGCCCTAGGTAGATGGTAGTTTGAAACTGTCAGCCTTCTCTTGATTTTTGGTCCACAGTAAATTAGTCATAAATAGCAACTAATCTGAATATAGATCAAAGTAATTACCTTTGAGTTTTTTGCAAATACCAAAGACAGATAAATGTCTGGAAGTTTAAAAACACATTAAAGGGTATTGAGTGTGCTGAAAACTGTGAGAAAATATATGCCTTTATTGCATTATTGTGTCAATAACTTTACACAGTTTTTTAAGAGTCTGTCATGCAAGTCATCTAGAATAACTGCTCCTAAGTAAGTTATCAAAGAATAATAATTATTTTCTCTACAGTGCCATATGTTACACTTCTAACCAGCCACAATGAAGCAGACTGAGAATAGACAGTTATAAATATCCTGCAGCGTATCTCATTCCACCGTTGTCTCTCTAAATGAAGGACAGAGCTCTTATAATTGGGGAATGTAACCTCTAGAAAAAGAGGCAAAACACATTCCCTCAGGTAACTTCGACCCTGTTATTCAATCACTGAAATGAGGCAATATAACTTTCAAAGCACCTTTGTACCTGGCAACCACAGCATCACTTTCTATCAGGAAATAGCAAGTTTTAAGATGTGCTGGTTAATATGTGAACAAATTAGCATGAAATGAAGCTTGTGAAAGAGATGCTACTAACTTGAAAGGTACGGTAATTTTTAATATAAACTTAGAACAACAGCTCCATAACAGCAGACCTTCCAAGATTACACTGTTTTCCTATACAGATCATGGCAGAAAAATATAACCTAATTCATTTTTGCACAGAAAAACTGTTACCCCTGAACTGGAAAAGTAGCCATATTGTACCACTAAAGTAAGGGTAAATCAAGGACAGAATTTTTTTTATTTTGACTAAAACAAACAAGAGGATATCTCAAACAATGAGATAGTCATCTATATCCATGCCTTGATGTGAATACTGAAGGTCAGCTTTGTGCGTCCTTCTTGAGGTTTATCTCAGATAGTGGTCTGAGGTTAACACTAGCTTGTCTCTGTTCAGATTTTACATGGAGATCACAATCTTGATTTAGCTTCCTTGAGCTAAAAACACCCTTATTTTTGCAGTAAACGTGTCTGAAGCAGTGCTTTTCATTTACATGAGCTGCCCTTGCAAGTTCAACAGTCATAAAGAAAACCAGCACCCTGAATGTTCGATCTTTATCAGTGGACAGCTATCACATTAGAACACTCATACTTTCATATATAAAACCAGAATGTGGTAGGACCCCATAGACCCCAAACTGGGAATTAGACTCAGCTGCAGATGACCAGAGTGTAAAAGTACAGGGAATGTCAGGGTCATTTGCCTGATCATACATCCTATTTTGGACTGAGTCCAGAGGAGGGTCATAAAGATGATCAGAGGGCTGGAACACCTTTGCTATGAGGACAGGCTCAGACAGTTGGATAGATCAGACTGGAGAAGAGGAGGTGTTACAGCAGTTTTCCCTTACCTGAAGGTGGCTACAAGAAAGCTGAAGAGGGACTTTTTACAAGGGCATATAGTGATGGGACGAGGGGGGAATGGCTTTAAACTGAAAGAGGGAAGATTTAGATTAGATATAAGAAAGAAGAATTTTTAAATGAGGGTGATAAAACACTGGAACAGGTTGCCCAGTGGGGTGGGGAATGCCTTATCCCTTAAAATATTTAAGGTCAGATTGGATGCGGTTCTGAGCAACCTGATATACTTGAAGATGTCCCTGCTCATTGCAGTGGGGTTGGAGCAGATGACCTTTAAAGGCCTCTTCCAACCCAAACCATTCTGTGATTCTCAGCATTCACCACTGGCATTGTTGGGACCCCAGTACAGCCATTCTTGACTCTATAAGGGATATTTTTTGAGATATTCTTGACTCTATAAGGGATATTTTTTTAGAAAAAAAAAGAAAATAAAAAACATTAGGTGTGGAAATCATCTCAGTTCAGCCATTTGAAAGTCAGACATTTGGCTTAAAACTGATTGTCTAGACTTCCTCTACAATCAGTTGAAAAAGATCATTAACTCAGAAGAGTCTTTATACAGATATTTAGGACAGACAGGCCCAGAGTTGTTCAGGATTGTACCTTTCTCTCTTCCCTCTGTCTACAAAATCTAGTTATTATCTAAATAGGACCTAATTCACCAAAAGGTGTATGCATGTGTCTCCATGTTCATTCCTGTTCTGGGACCCTCTTTTACTATGTAAAAGGCACTACGTAAAGATTAGCATTACATATGTTAACATTTCTGTGACAGTGCTTTTTTATTTGGTAGAGTATTTGTTCTTTTTTGACAAAACAAAGTGAAAGCTGGATACAACATACGTTGAAAAGTAACGTACAATAGAGTGTAACAATTTTGTTCTTTAGAACTTCAGACTCAATAGGATAAGTCTAGCACTCTCACAAGTCCAAGAATTGCATGTCTATTTAGTATGGTTGTCAAATTAAAATAATTTCTTTCTGACAGCTAAATTGAGAACAAATAATTGACAATTTAATTTATAACCCTTTTTGCATGAGAGTCTGTCTCTACAGCCTGTCAGGCAAATTTGCCCCAGAAAGTCCCTGAGATGCAAAAAAAGCCAAAATCTTGTTGTGGTTTAACCCCAGCCAGCCACCAAACACCAAGCAGCCACTTGCTCACTCCCCCAGCAGCAGGATGGGGGTAAGAATCAGAAGAATAAAAGCTAGAAAAAATCATGGGTCAACATAAATACAGTTTAATAGAGAAAGCAAAAGCCACACTCACAAGCAAAGCAAAACAAGGAATTAATTCACTGCTTCCCACAGGCAAGAGGTGTTCAGCCATCTCCAGGAGAGCAGAGCCCCATCACGCTGCATCTCCAGGAGAGCAGAGCCCCATCACCCTGAACGATTCCTTGGGAGGACAAATGCCATCACTCCAGATGTCCCCCCTTCCTTCTTCTTCCTCCCACCTTATATACTGAGCATGATGTCATATGGTATGGGATATTCCTTTGGTCAGTTTGGATCACCTGTCCTAACTGTGTCTACTCCAAATCTCCCATGCACCCTCAACTTCCTTGCCACTGTGGCAGTACTGAAAGCAGCAAAGTCCTTGGCTCTGTGTGAACTCTGCTCAGCAATAACAAAGCATCTCTATATTATTAACCCTGTGCTCTGCACAAATCCAAAACATAACCCCATACTCGCCACTGTGAAGGAAGTTAACTCTACTTTAGCCTAAACCAGCGCAAATCTGTAGATCGGATAGAACAAATGCAGAAGAGCTCCAGGAAAGAGTTTTTAAAGACCTTTACTGACTGCTGTGAACTAAACATGGGCTTTGTCATATAAGCAGAATTACAGAACAATTAGCAGCTATTAAACAGATACCAGAGTGTTATTAAAGTGGCAAGTAGATGGAGTTGAGCTAAGATGGAGATGAGTCCAGTCTTAGAGAATTTATACTTAGAATGATCTTGTGAAGACTTCAGAGATAAGTACCTAGTGGGTTTAAGGTATTTTTAAAGTTTATATAGCCCAGACTGAAACAGATATACTCTCCAATATGAAAGCACCCTCAGTGCTGACTGAAGTATGAAGCATTTCTCAGATCTGACTCTAGACATCCACAGCGCTTTTCTGGAAAAAAATTATTTTAACCTGAATTCAAGCTGTTTTCAGGTGGCACCTATCATGTTTCAGGACTCTAAGAAAGGGCCTCCAGTGATTTCTTCTGTCTGACAATGGACTGCTGATACCCCTGATGGCACTGGGAAGTAAAAGGAGATGCATACCTGTGGCAGTCAGAGCACAGGCTGGGACACCTGTGTTGAATCTGCAGCCTCTGAACTGCATCTTAATGTCAGATGGACATCTAAGGTTAAGGCTTGAGTGACTCCAGGGCTGTACTGGGCAGCTCCTAACCAAGCAAGAAATACAAGCACTCAGTAAAAATGTCTACTTCTGAATTTCTATATAGTAGCTATCTTAATGTCTTGATTGGTAACAGGAAACAGTGTTTGACAGTGGATGAAAAGCTCACCATGAGACAGCAGTGTGCACTAGGAGCCCAGAAAGCCAATCAAATCCTGGGCAGCATCAAAAGGAGTGTGGCTAGCACATCAAGAGAGGTGAGACTCCACCTGGAATACTGTGTGCAGTTCTGGTGCCCCCAACACAAGAAGGACATGGAACTGTTGGAGCAAGTCCAAAGGAAGCCACAACGTTGACAAGAGGACTGGAGCATCTTCCCTATGAAGACAGGCTGAGGGAGTTGGGGCTGTTCAGCCTGAAGAAGAGGTGTCTGCGTGGAGACTTCATAGCAACTTTTCAATATCTGAAGGGGCTACAAGGGAGCTGGAGAGGGACTCTTTGTTAGGAACTACAATGATAGGACAAGGGGTAATGGGTTCAAACTGAAGGAGGGGAAGTTTAAGTTAGATATTAGAAAATGC
>NW_008685755.1:0-6712 GCF_000695815.1 Acanthisitta chloris | reverse complement strand
GAGAGTGGCATAGGTTGCCCAGGGAGGCTGTGGCTGCCCCAGCCCTGGCAGTGTTCAAGGCCAGGCTGGATGAGGCCTTGAGCAATCTGATCTGGTGAGGAGGTGTCCCTGCCCATGACAGAGAGGGGTTGGGACTTGTTGATCTGTAAGGTCCATTTCCACCCTTAAATTCTATGATACTACGAAACTGTGGAAACTTTCATCAGAAAGCCTGAACACCTGTATGTATATGACATTTTGAAAGAAACAAGCTGCTTCGGATGTCCTTCTGCTTCAGAGCTTGCTCAAAGCCTGCCTGTCTTTCCAACTGCTGTGTCTTACCTTCAACTACCTATCTTGGGGTCTGCTCAAGGAAATGAGATATCTTTTGACTTTCCTGACACAGTAGTTATTGAGATTTGGTTTTACAGGATTTATCTTGTACATAGCAACTTCCTGAACCTTTTAAATTTATAATTCATATTTTTTCTTAAGCCATTGCCACTAGCCCTGCCACTTCTTCAGCATCTGAAGCATTTAAATTAAATCTAAGATATTTTCTGTAAATTATATGTCATTATAATTACTAGTTAAATTTTGATGGCCCATTCTATGAGTGAAGGTATTTTAGATGGTCATTATGATTCATTCTTATTTTAAAATTTATGAGAAAGAAAACTATTGCAATAAAATGTAATATGTATTGGCAGAAATCTGCCTGCACTTTTAAAATGGCTGGAGCTTGTGCTAAAGCTCAATGTTTCATATCTGATCTAATTATATATAACTTGATTTGAACTGCATGCTGCAGGTGAAACTACAGGAATGCAGCAGCTTTCCAACACCATCTCTCCAGCATGTCCTTAAACAGATGAATGTTTCTAGGAAGCGACTTTCCCTGGTGCACTCTGTTTTCTCTCCCAAAACAGAGCTTTGATTTGTCAAGGGCATACGCTAAGCAAGAACTTTTAGACTTCAGGAAGATATCCTTTTTTTCTGTGGACATGGCTAATTTTCACTCACAATTCCCAACAATCTGATCAGACTACAGCTTGACTGAGAAAGTGAAGGTGCTGTGCCTACCAACTAAGCACACTTTGATGGAGTATATCAGGATACATTCCATGGGAGAGTTACAGTACGAGCAAAGAGGGTGTTAAATAATACTGATCTTTTAGCAAACAGCATATGAGAGCAAAGAGGGTGTTAAATAATACTGAACTTTTAGCAAACAGCATATGAGAAAAAAACGTGAATGAAGAAAACCAGTGTCTTTTTGTATGAGTAAGAAGCTCCTGGGCATAACAGAAGGCAATTCTGTAATTTGTAGGACACTGCTGGGAGCTGTTACATGTGGCAGGTAAACACTCCAGCTGTCACACCTGATTCAGTTGCAGGGCCTCACAGAGTGGACATGCTGCCCAAGACTGGCTTTGATGGTGGTTCACATCTCAGTGCAAACCAAATAGATTAGCTAAAATGACAGAACAAATATGCAGGCTTGAAAATATTTTTTGTTACATATAATCCAGATATTTAAAATATTTACGGCTAATACAAGGTTACTGTTCTGTTCAGTGCTGAGAACATCTTCAGGAGAGAATAATTGGAAAAGTGAGAAAACGAGTGGGTTGCAATAAAGACATTCAATAGGACAGAAAATGAAGAAAATAATTATAAGAATGATAAATATTTAGGATATAAAAAAATTTGATGCAGAATGCAATTGCTCACCACTAGATGTCTGATGTCCAGCCAGTTCCTGAGCAGTGGCCCCATGCCAGCTTTCCCCACTGTTTATATACTGCTCATGATGCTATATGGTAAGGAATATCCCTTTGGCCAATTTGAGTCAGCTATGTACCTTCCTAATTTCTTGTGCCTTTCCACCCTTGTCACTATCAGGGCATGAGAAGCTAAAAATCCTTGACTTGGTATAAAACATCAAAGTGTAATCAACATTATTCTCATACTAAATTCAAAACATAGCCACATACCAGCTATTAAGAAGGAAATTAACTCTACCCCAGCCAAAACCAGGGCACAAGTGTATACTGAACTCTACACAGATTCAAAAATATTTTGCAGTATGTAAATATATGATGATAATGGGTTCCACACTGCAAATGTAAACCATGATGGTCCTCAAAAGAGTATAATCTTGTTAAACCAATGTATAGATATAAGAAAGCACATAAAAATGAATGACTGACAATCAATGAAGAGAGTGTTAACATAAGCAGACAGTGCTAAGAAAATATATACAAATAAACCCAAGGAGGGATCTCTACCATTGGTATAAAACTCCTCCGACAGCAGAGCTCAGGTTGCTGACAACTTCTTCCAGACTTTCTCATGGAAGAAGGCTGCTCTACCATCACCCTTGGGAATATGGGGGAAAGAGCTCAACACCAGACAAAAGGGGCAGCTAGTACAGAGAGTTTTCTTACAACTATTTTAACACATTATTGTGCTATGAATCACAGGACTATGGCAACATCATCTAAATTAACAAAATTAGTGGGTGTTTTGACTTTGTTTTTTTCAATATCTTTTTTCCTCATCTATAATAACTGGAAATTCCTTATCTATATTTTTGAGCTTCAGAAGACATCAGATTTAGTGTTATAGAAGAATATTCAATAAAATTAACATTTTACTGTAATTAAGATCTACAGTCACAAATAGAACAATGCAAAATCAACTTTTAAAGAGTTCTGTTTATTCTAAATATGGAATTACACTAGAGTCCTTTAGAATAAAACTATATACTACGCCAGTATCATAAGTGTACTCAAGGCTCTCAGCTACTAGATGATATTAGCTGATAGCTATCACAAGGCTATATTACAAAGGAACTTATATATACAAAGTAAGCAAATGAAACCAATCTTGAATCTCATGAAGACTGATTTGCAATCTTAACTATCTCCTTTTAATGCAGGATGCATTTTTTTAATCAACTTTTGTCTTTATTAAGGCAAGAAAACCTGCTCCTCTTTTCTGGACTACTGCACTGCAATCCTTTTATACCTCTTGGTTGCATTATAAATGCCACAGGCACATTTCACAGTGAAATCTATGACTAGTTTGATTTGAAATATATATTAATATTTTTTAAAAGTCTTACCATGTGCCTTTTGTTCTTCTATCCCACAGTACTATTATTTATTCAATGGTTTTTAATTAGTGTCAAGTGATCTTTCCATGATCACAAACTGTAAAATCATTTAGATGAAAAAAATCTACTAGTTGGCAACTCTGAGATTACTTTCACAAATACAAATCATATTCTTGCTGTGCTATCAAGATATGTCCTAGATGATAAATTCAATGTCTTTCACAGATAACAAAAAGTCTTCCTGCTCAGCAATTCTTGATGTGTCTGTGAGGTTCATGACCTCTGAAAATACTTGCTTCTGAAATCTGGCACAGAAAAAGGACTCCTGGTCCAACCTTGGAGAAATACTGCAGGCCACAAGCACTGATTTTTGTAATGCTTCTAATATGTTAAGTTAAAGAACAGGTTATTTCCAAAAATAGAGATCCCATTTTCATATATATTTTTGGTCTCTAGAAAAATAAGCTGTGACTCAGGGGACCAGAATTAAATTAGAAACTCTGAAACACTGTAACTGCAACCAGTTCTGGACATGTAACTAAGGAGAAAGTGGAGCAAAAAACCCAGTTTAATCTGTCTACCAATTGCCATGAGACATGCTTGTAGCAATACATGTACCAGAGCTGGGTACCAGTCCATGAAGGGCACATATCCAAGGGAAGTTGGATACATGGCCAGCCTCTACATCAACTAAATAGAAGAGCAAGGCAGAAAATTATCTAAAAGTTACAGCTGGAAAAGAGAGGATGAAGACAAAATAGGAGAAGCAAAGGTCCAGTCTCCTGAACCCACTGTACAATTCTGTACAGTTTGGTAGAGAAGCAGATTCTAGTAGCTTCTACCTACATTTATCAAATTAGTATGTCTGAAAAACTCAAATCTTCACTTACAGTTCTTTTTCCATCTATAATTCTGCTTTCTTCTCCAGTTATCTTCTGCACCAAAAATGGCCATCACTTAGATAACTCTGAGGGAAAGCCTGAACCAAATTTTGAGGGACAAGGAAAGGGCACTTACACAGCTGAAGTACTCTTTGATGAATATCTAAAGGCCTGTTGCATATATTGGAGAAACATCAACTTCTCAAAATAATAGATGTGAAAATCCTTTACAATGAAGAGTTTTGTGCAACCTAAATATAGAGCTTGCAACTAGCTAATCATTCTGCATCCTTATGAAAAGTTTATTCTATGTTTTCCCCATCCCCTTAAATTGTTTTCTGTGCTGGTGATGTTGTTATGTCCTAGATGATAAATTCAATGTCTTTCACAGATAACAAAAAGTCTTCCTGCTCAGCAATTCTTGATGTGTCTGTGAGGTTCATGACCTCTGAAAATACTTGTTTCTGAAATCTGGCACAAACGTCCCATGCATGTATCAGCAAACAGTATCATTAAGCCATTTGCTAGGATACTCCTCACTTCCCTAGTCTTTTTTCATCTTTGCAGATGTGAAATGAGTTAGCCATCCACTAAGTAGAGAAGACGTCACTCTCTCAAATCCCATATGTCTCTTACATATATGTGCACGTATTTTTGTTAAAAAGAACTACCTTGACATGAATTAATTTGATTTCTTTTTTAGGAAAACCTTCAGAGCATAATCCTGCTCCAGTTTAGTTTAAAAGTTTCTGGTTAGTTCATAAAAATTTTTATCTTCATTAATAAAACAACATAAAATCATATATTCTCAAATCTTCATGTAGGGTTGTTTCCGCTGAGTAAAACAGTATTGTCTGGTACTGGCCTTACCTTTGTTCCTCATAAAAGTCAGCATATTTAAGAGAAACAAGGGCTACAAATAGGATGCATGCTATATGTATTTTGCTTTATTCATGCCAAGGCACCAATATTTAAAGGATAGGGCTAAAAAGAGGATGGGAAAGGATCTTCTCCATAGAAACTAACCCCGAAACAGTGAGTACTTACCAGAAATAATCCTTACTTCCACTGCAGCCAAGTGGAGCCACACCCAGGCAGAGCAGATACCTTGGCTCTAGGAGCAGCTTTCCCCTCCATGAGTCCTTGCAGTACCAAGTGGCATGACTACGGTGAATGGCACCAAATCGTTCCTTCATTATTGTAAAACATGTTCCATCAGTGAGAAAAGGACAACTATAGCAAAAATATGACTATTTTTGATCTGGTGCCATAAAAATTATTCTCATGCTCCACCTGGTGGTAAGAAACTGGCTCTTGAAGTCCTGTCTTTAGCACAGAAGGCAAACCTTCTCCTAGGTTCAATTGGTCTAATTTGCAATACTTTGCAAGTAAATGCAAATTACTGTATTGTTGGTATTGTCAATACAAGGTGTCAATAGTGATTCTATGGACTGTACACACAAGACTAACCATTTTCTTTGCAAGTTCTGAGTAAAATACATGCTTCCATAACACATAGAATTCATGTCAATTTACAGAATGAAGATGTTGTATTAACTGCTGTTAACCACAATATATAGTTTCAGTGCTACTTTTTGAAAAATCAGAGTGATTCTTGATATAATAGAAAACTGTAGCTCATACAGTCTCAACTTGCCTGTACATATTGACAACTTTATCTACTGAGACTGAAAACATCCTTCCAAATCCTTCTGCAGCAATTAACTCCTATGTTTTCTGAGGCAGACTAATTTTATTTAGCATACTGAGATCTGTGATTTTAAGAAACAATCTTAAAAGTCAAGGTACAAGTTTTGTCACTGGGTTTTAAAAAATACAAGGCAACACTTGTAACCACAAAAACCTTCCACATGATTGTTATTCTCTCCTTTGACCACATAGGTAAAGACATAGCAGTCTCTCCTCTCTACATCAGCACACCAACTGGCAGCATCCTCAAGAAACTGCAGTAATGTAAGTCTGTCCCAGAACAACAGGGGGGAAACAAAATGAACATTGTGCATCCTCTCTAAGTGCTGTGAAATATGAACATGCTATTACAAGTTCTCTATACCATGCTATATTTTTCAAAGCTTGTTGCAACCTTTCAATGAGTCAAGAACCTTAATCTTGTCTCCAAAAGCCCAAAAGATCATTTTGCTTTGCTTTCCCTTAAGTCTAGTGGAGATTGTTTTGTTGAGTTTTTGTTGCTGCTGTTTTGTAGTGGGTTTTTTTCAATCCTGTAAGATGACTGAGCACTGCCCCTCCCAAGATCATATTAGTATTTATTTGTATCAGCAAACAGTATCAGTTCTCTGTACTACAGAGTGAGCAAGCTAATACTTCAGTAAATTGTTGCTGCCTCCTGTTACATCTGTTCTGCTCTGTTCACTAACAAACCCCTGAGCCATGGTGCCAGCCATGCTGCCACTTCCTCTTTGGTCAGCTTGTCGGCTCCTATTAATCTGAGCCCTGTTGCTTTTTCCACAGCCAATGTTTTTGCACTCTGGATATAATGAAAATCTATTACCTTGGTGTTATATGAAAGTGCCAAAATTATAATTCAAAAGAGAAAAAAGTTAATGACTTTCTGTGTGAAAGTTGACAGTTTCCTACAGTAGCAGCAAATTATTTTCTTTGATACTGCTTCACTTTCAGGACTACATATATAGGTTTGCATATCTTTCAATCTGAGGCAATATTATTAATATTAATATTATTATACATTATT
>NW_008685754.1:0-1803 GCF_000695815.1 Acanthisitta chloris | reverse complement strand
ATCCAGGTAACATAAATAATAGCAGTAAAACTACTTAACAGAATTGCACAGGAGAAGTTACCTTCCTCAGTTTTCCTATCCAGAATTGCTCAGCTTTAGGGGCAGTAAGTTTTAAAGAATGGCTATAGACAGAAGTACATGCAAACTAGCTAATAAATTCCTAATCAGTGATCAGCAGCATTGCTCGAGTGCTCTAGGCTGGATTTTGGTGGGAACAAGCTTTGCTACATCACAGGACACACTTGGTGTCTCTGTAGGTTATTTCCATTCCCAGTCCTCCCCTCCATTTGGCTAAATATAAACAAACATGCTCTCCCCAAAGAGTGGGAACCAAAAAAAGCTGTGGTTTCATGGAGCATTCTGGGTTTGACTGAAGGGCCAAAGAAAGGTTCTGTAGCAGTGTACACAGCTTTAAGATCTGTATGGTCTCTAACAACTGGTATCATTTACTGTCAGCAAAGTCATCACAGGATATTCTTCTCTGCATGTTTTGCCCAGATCCATGATTGCCTGAAGCAATTTTCACAAACCTGTATGCAAAAGCAAAATTCAGTGGCTTTTTCTGTATTGAATTTCACCTGTGCACATACTGACTGTTCCCAAAAAGGAATCCAGTACAGCAGCATACACTTTCTTCTCACCCTGGAAATGGAGTGTGGCTTAGGCACACAAAAGTGGGTCAGACTCTTTTAATTCATGTTCTGTTTGTTCATTTTTAAATTTCTTGGTTTATCTGAAATCAGTTACCTGGGGAATTTTTGGAGTCTCCATCACTAGAGGTCTTTAAGGTCAGGTTAGACAAACAACTGTCTGCAGCAATACTGATGTGGCACAGAGATATGGATAGAAGAGAAGGTGTATTAAGGACCTTTCTTGGCCTATTTTTGTAACCCTGATCAGAAAAGCCCTATTTTATGATATTTTGCTAAAAGCTGGCCTGATTCTGTTCTCATGCAGAGGTCAGTTGGGAATAACTGCTTATAGGGCAGTGAGCCAAATTCAGTACATGAGATCAGAAAAGGGATTTTCGAAGAGAAACAGTTTAAGAAAGGCTGAGATTGTAGCAGGACCTGCATTCTGTGGTACTGAGTGCACTTGTCTCAGTCAGACTGTGAATATGCTACTGGTATGAATGAAACCATTAGCTCATGTCAGTGACACTTCATAGAAGTTAGATATGGCTCAGTACTTTCTTTCACTTTTCCTATCTCCCACAATCATTGTCCCTTGAAGCAGTCACTCCCTGCATGGGGCTCTACTCAATACAGGGTAAACAGAAATGCCAAGTCTCAGCCCTAGTGGCAGGGAAGCCTTCGGTGTGCACAAAGTGTAACTGAAAGTCTTCTAACAGATTTAAGGGAAATTCACAGACTTTGAGGAACCTAAAATCACAACATTTTAGGCAAATCACATGTGTTTCCCAGGAGGTTTAATTTTTGTTCACTTGTTCTAACAACAATTACGCAGCAAGGATTCCAAGTTAACATTCAATCAACAGCTGGTAGAGGAAGGATATACAGCCACTTGGGCATATTGGCTTTATTTTCTGCTGTCCTTCTCAAGTAGGATCACAGGCTCTGGCTTTCCTGTATCAGTGTGTACTGAATGTTTAATCTTTAGACAAAAACCCAAGTCAACATGGAATGTTTGAAGAACAGACATTGCTCACAGGCAATGCAGGCAAGCACTGTTCACTGAAGCTAAGCCCCAGTCCAATGCACACATTCCCTCTAAATCATTTCAGAGCAGCAGAATTCTCAGGCTAATGAAATAACGGTTGATAGTTGAGCAAGAAGAACAGTT
>NW_008685753.1:0-529 GCF_000695815.1 Acanthisitta chloris | reverse complement strand
CAGAAGTTCTTTGCAGCAAAAAAGGCTTCCAGCTCTTTGCTCTGACCCTATGTTACTTGCAAGAGAAAAAACATTCCCATCCAAGCTAGATGGGAAAAAAAGACCATGGCTGAGGTGCAACACAGAGCTGTGGAGAAGCATTTTCATTCTGACAGTGACACAGGGCAAGGATGAATCATGGGTGGGGAAGGTACCAGGCATCAATGAACTTCCCGCTACATTATTTGGGATCCCTCCTTCCCTTCTGCTTAGGCCTCCTCTGAATTTGTTTTCTCATGACCATGTCACAGATGCACTCCTGGATTTCCCCAGCACTGCCATGCACTCAGACCCATTCTCCTTGCTCACAGCCTGCTGACTGTGTCCCTGGCTGAGGAGCACTCAGGAGTCCTGCACAGTGATGAAGATCCCTTCATAAAGAGGGATTCACCCAAACTCACCCGTTGTGGACCTGTTGGTGTCAGAGGGGACTACACACACTAACTTTGAGAAGAAACACTCTTGGGACAAAGGAAGGACTCAGTGCTGC
>NW_008685752.1:9154-16736 GCF_000695815.1 Acanthisitta chloris | reverse complement strand
GAGCACGAGTCCGTCAGGGGTCTGGAGTGGCGACTGACCCGCCTTCCCTTAGGAGCTGGGTTTGGAAATGTGAAATAGGAGTAGCCAGTCAGTGTCGCGACACTGGAATACACCGAAGTTTGAATTTGCTGCTGTTGCATGTCAGCCAGGGCTGCCAGTCTGGAGACCCCAGATTCCCAAGCCAGGAAGCACAGAGGGAGAAACAAGCCAACAGCAGCGGCAAAGATGATACCAAAGGGTTAACGTAGAAATAGAGGACTGTGCTCTTAGACAATAATTAAAAGGAAGTGTATTAGAGAATTAGACAAAGTGTATAGGACACGGCCACTGGGTTAGAAATGGAGATAGTATGTTTTGGATAATAATTAAAACCAGATTTACAGAACATCTGACACTGGCACAGGTTGCCCAGGGAACTAGTGGATGTCCCGGCCTGCAGTGCTCATCTTTTTTGATTATATTTGTTTATGATTGGGGGCTTTTTTTGACATAGTTTTGCTGTGGCAAAGCTAGTTTGTAACATACTTATATGTATAATACTGGGGCTCATGTGTTTTTAATTCCTTCTTCTTCCCCTACTTGTATGTGTACAAGCAGAATGAGGATTGCCTCACTGGGAAGAAGAAATTATTATTTCAGTTAGGAATACAGGAATAAATGAAACAAAGGCCTTGAGCCTTGAGGCCTTGAGCAATCTGATCTAGTGAGGAGGTGTCTCTGCCCATGGCAGAGGGGATTGGGACCAGATGGTGTCTAATTTCTATTCCAGCCCCTAAAATTCTGTGATTCTATCATGACATGTGATTACTGGGCTAGGAAAGGGGGAAAATGTGTGTTTTAGACTGCATGCTCACCGGGCAGGAATCAGGAGATGGATGGATGGAACAAGGAGATGGGAGAACAGAGATGAGATCAATGTGTACACCTGGCCTAGGCAAAAGCCCAACAATAAAATGACTAAAGGTTTGGGGAGAGCAGCCAAAGTTCAAAACTAAGCTGCTAGGTGGTCACAAAAGCAGAGCCCTGGGACCCCTTGGGGCCACTGCCTCAATTTAATGAGCATGCACAATATTTTAATGAGGGGAGGGGTTAGGATAATGATTTGGGGAAAATGATTAATCAATATGTATGAAATTGCTGAATATGTATGATTTATGTGTACTAAAGACTGGAATTTTTGGGGCTGGGTATGCACTCTTAATGAAATGATCCCCCATGCATCCAGTACCACAATAAATAATGCCTGTTCTTAATACTACATTGGTGTTAAGGAATTTTCCTCCTGATTTGGGTGACAAAGAGGCTGTGCAGGTTCAGGAGTTTATTCTTGTAAAGAAGTTTCTTCATGCTATGGTACCATAATCTCCAGTTCGTGTGGCAAACGTTTCCACCAGGTAAATAAAGGGCAGATTCTCCACAAAGAGCCACAAGCTGCATGGGCTGTGAGGAGCCTGAGGACGAAGTGGGTGCTGAGCTGCTGTGAGAGCTGGCAGAGTGACTCCTCATGCCAGTGCACTGCCAGTACCAGCGCAGGCAGGACTCCCCGTGGGAAGCTGATTGCAGGCAGCAGTGAGTCAGGAGAGAGGCTCCTTCCCCCGGGCTGAACACACACAGACAGTTCACAACTTGTCCCAGTGAGGAGTTGCCCTACTGTAGAAATTTCTGTTTTGAATGAATGAAGCACTTACTTAATTTAGGGGAGGGATGATTACTTAAAGCAGCATATAAAAACATACTTGATCCTCTGACTAACTTTGCAGTTATACTGTTGTCTTGCAAAACTCAAGCCCTTTCCATCATCACTAAGTCTAGTTTAATATTTATGGATCGCAAGAATGGATATGGGGGATTAAATGCACCATCAGGTTCTGCTTGCAGAGCTAGCTAGCAGGGCGTGTTATGACAAACAGGCCCTGCCTCCACATGAAATCTTTTGGAGTCAAGTGTTACGTTTAGAAAAACGTGTCTGTACTTCAGCTTTGCACCATGAAAAATTTAGGAGTCACAGCACCCGATATCTATGCAGAGGTCTGTATCTTTTAATACACACAGGTACCACAAAACTTTTCCACGCATGAAGATGGTAATAAGCCTGAACAACTCTTAGGTGAGGAAGTGTATTGGCAACAGATTTCAGGGATGATATTGACCAAATCAAAGACAGAAAACCACATCCTAAAAAGCATTACCGAATAAAGGAAGTCAGGAATTGGCAGTGAGCTGAACACCTTCCTCTTACCAGTACCTTGCGGAAAGGTCAAATCTCCACATCAGCCTGGAAGGAATGGGGAAAAAACTCCACGTGTTGAGACTCATGTCCACATACATAACACACAAGTGTAATTCATAAGGGAGCAATAGCTGTGAACTTAATTGACCTCTGCTTTACTTGGGACCAAGTAAGGCGTTCAGGATTTGCTGCATCTTTTTTTTTCCTGAAGAAATCACGTGACAGGTGGATTCAAAATTTCAGTAATGTTTTTATTCAGAAATTTACCTTTATTAGCACATACTCAAGGTCCTTCTTTAGCTCCACATTTCAAAGAAACAATCCTGTTTCACAGTTTGTCTCCACAGAATCATTCCCTAGGCATGCTGTCTGGGTCTGGTCCAGAAGTCCATCGGTCCATCCTATCTACAAACATTTGATACAACCGTGACCTGCTGAGCAGTTAAAGACTGCAGAGCCTTTGTATGTTGCTCACAAAAGGATTTCTTAATAATGGCTGTCTGCAGCAGATAAAGGTGCACAAGTTGTGAGGTGAGTTCTGGTCTGGAAACTGGAGCTAGCAACCAAGCAGATGTGGGGCAGACCTGCAGCTCTACATTCCAGGTTGCAGGTGCTTTTCTTACTGCCCTGCCTCATCCTCTCAGAAATCCAGCCTAAACTGTTCTTCCTTATTCAAAATGCAGTTGTAGGATCCAGATTCCAATTTCTCCTAGGCTGCAGAGCAAACAGCACATCTGGTTCTGCCTCAGAAACATCAGCTACTCAAGACTGGAGCAAAGATGAGTAGCAACACCCAGATCCAAAACACCATGAAGGTCTCAGGCTGGTGCTCCACCCATTAGAGTACTCTGGGAATTTTACTACACCATGATAGACTGTCCTCCCACTCTCCCTGACTTGGAGGTAGAGCAAGGCAAGGAAAACAGCTTCAATGGGGGCCAGTTCAAAAGTTGCTGGGTAAAGGAGCTTGAAAGGGAGTGCTCATCAGAAGCCAGAGGAGTGGGCACTAGATAAACACTTTGTTTTTCAGAGTGGAAAGTACCATGCCAAAAAACCCCAACCATTTTCTGTCCCCAAGCTCCCATAGCTAGGATTCTGGTATCTTCTCTGGGAGAGCCCTATTTTATTTCTGACATTTCTCTGCAGCATCTGTCTGGACAAGAGCTCTCCCCAAAGAATAAATGTGCTATGTCGATTCTGCACATGGGGTTGTCAGGAATCCTTCACTGAAATTTTAATGCACAGTGGGATCTGGCTCGCTCCTACGCTCAGAGGACCAAGTGATACACAGAGAGATCTCAAGTGTGACATTCCATTTGTGTTAGGTTATTCAGCAGGGGTGTGGAAGGAATTTAAATTAATGAGAGTTTGTAAAGGGCTTTGAGGTGAAAAATGAAAAATATTCCCTTTCAGTAGGGTGTGGGTCTCCTGTGTCTCACATAATGCATTCATTACATGAAAAGAAAAGGAGATAGCTGATTAGGACTGGAGAAAAAATTTAACAGAAATAACTGAGAATAGGTGTTAAATAAAGAGGATTGAAATCTGCAGTTCCTCTTGTGATAATGCTGCAAAACCAAGAGTAAATTGAAAATCAAGATTGTGAAGTTAATTGGTCATCCCATCCACAAAAGTGCAGCATGTGCACTTGTGCTTGTGATCGAAGTTACTGACCAAAGTAATCTGTGTCACCTCCTCAGTGGAGAAATAACTGAGAATAGGTGTTAAATAAAGAGGATTGAAATCTGCAGTTCCTCTTGTGATAATGCTGCAAAACCAAGAGTAAATTGAAAATCAAGATTGTGAAGTTAATTGGTCATCCCATCCACAAAAGTGCAGCATGTGCACTTGTGCTTGTGATCGAAGTTACTGACCAAAGTAATCTGTGTCACCTCCTCAGTGGACCCTGCCATTGTCTCTTTCCAAAAGGATCATGTTATATGGCATCTCAGTCATGCTTCTGTCCTCTTTCAGTCTCTGTAGCTCCCCAATGAGTCTAGCTCTAACAGCCTTTCTATTTCTGTAGTCAGTTCATCTCTTCATCCACAAAACCCATTCTGTAAATATAAGCCTAAGCCCAGTTTGATGGGAGTTAAAATCAATAAAATTTGTGTTTAAGCAACCAATCTCTTTCCAAAAATGCCTGTGCAGACAAACTTCTCAAAGGGCTCACTGTGGAATCACAGAAGTGGCTGTACTGAGCTGCATTGCCAGTGAGGCATAGCATGGAGAGTGCTAAATGGAGAATGGAAAATAATGACAGCCTGCCTTTGAGAGAAACAGAAAGGCAGAAACTGTATTGACCAAGGGTTGTGATGGGGCCCAGCTTGTCACACATGGATGAAAGTTTTCGTTTTGCTAATGTTACTTACACAATAATTGCCAATTCAAAGTGTTACTAGATGCAGGTAGATTGACAGTGAAGCCAAACAAATGGCCTTTTTTCCATCAGTATCTAGACTGCCACATAAAATCTGGAATACTGAATGAGTTCTGTCATTCAACTGCTTATCTGATTAATATGGCATTCAACTTGGTATATATACATCAGTGAATACTGCGCTGCTGCCCATACAGAAATCATCAGGGACTTCCAAGGAAGCTGTTGTGTAGCTGCGACCAGCTTCTCATGGGTACCAAATAATATAAGTCATTTATCAAACTTCAGATTTATCAGACTTCATTGCAATAGCAATTATTGTCCCTTTCCTCCCTTACTAACAGAGCAGCTTCTCAGTCAACTGGTTTCATTAATGCAGTGTTTCCTCACACTTCTTGTGTGCCTGCCTTTTGTCTCTGTGTATCCTTTCCTGAGTCCAAACCATCTAGCCAGGAACAAGCAACTCTTCATATTGTCACCATCAGCTTCACTGTACATTTACTTGGTTTGACTAAAGGTGATTAGCCACTCGTTGGCTGACGCAGCTGGTAATTACAGATAATTCTGCTCCTTTGTCCTGGAGGAACTGAACTACTGCCAGTGGTAAATCTGCATAATGTGGGTTTTTTTGTGGGGATTTTTGTTTGATAATGTATTGAATACAAGTATAGAATTCATATTAAAATATATATTTTAAAATCTGATCTTTCACAATCCAGCCTTGAGCCCTTTGCTAGTTCTCTTGGGAGCTATTTGCTACACTTTAAGAAATAGCTGGCTTAATGACTTGTTTATGTCTGATCTTTTGTGTACTTCTGGCTGGAAGAACAACAATGCTTGCCCTTTTTCTGTAATTATTTACACAGAATAATATCTCCTATACACCTTCATTTTACTACGCTAAATAATCCAGGCTCTTGGAGCCTCCACAGGCTCTGTGCATCTGCTTCCATTCCCATACATCTCTTGATTATCAGTGATCCAATTTGCACACAACAGTCACAGTTAGTTTGTTTATTCTGCACCATTTATTTCTGAGATACTTTCTGTTGTTACTGAAGATGATCACAATCCACAAAACATGAAGCTCCTGGGGTTGAATTTATTTTTTTCCCCCGGCTGTAAATGTTTCAGTGCTTTCCTTAGCCTGCTAGCCTGGAACCAGGAGAAAATGTTTAATCCAACACTTGTGCAAAGGCAGGCCTCTCAGTGCTCCCACTAGCACAAAGTCAGTTATTATATCCTGATGACTTTGCTCAGGCAAAACTTTCAGTGTCTTCAAAGAGTTTTTGTCTATGAGGAATAAACATGACAGAAAGGGCCTTTAATCACTTTAAAATAGAGTGGCCAAACCAAAACAAATATACTCCAGGAAAAGCTGCAAACTGCCAAGGGCCAGATTTAGTTGACCTTTTACCTATCTGATTTCTAGCATGTGACTGCTTTATTCGCTATAAAGTATAATTTTAACAGAAGCTCAACATATGCCCATTAGTTTCTCAAGACAAGCTTAACTTTGGAGGGCAAAGAGGTTTAGCTTTAAGTAGACCTGAATATGAGCTTTGCTGCTGAAATGCAAAACCTGATGTAAAGCATCAAAGATAGAACAGTTTATGGAAATGGCACACTGAGTCTGAACAGGTGAAATCTCATTGAAACCATATTACAAACCAGATATTTTGGTGCTAACTCTCAGGTGATTTTGCAGGTGATACCTAATTGCAGCAGTTGAATCACTGGAGGGCAGGGCTGCTATTGAGAGGGACTGAGACAGGCTAGAGAAATGAGCTGACAGGAACTTTGAAGTTCAGGACAGGCAAACTCAAAGTCCTGCACTTGGGTTGGAGTTACTCCATGCAACAGGACAGGCTGAGGGCTGGGTGTATGGAAAGGGGCTTTGCTGGAAAGGATTGTGGTAGCTGACAGCTGTGTGCCCTTCTGCAAAGACAATTACATCCAGGACTATACTAGCTAGAAGCCAGACAGCAGGGCAAAGGGATTATTCCTCTCCATTTGGCATTTGTGAAACCACATCTGGAACATGCATCCTCTTCTGGGCTCCTCAGGGCACAAAAGTCATGGACATTCTGGAGGAGCCCAGAGGAGGGCTACCAAGACGAGATAGTCATGGGGCTAAAGCACAGGGACACATAAGAAGAAGCTGAAAGAGCTGGGTTTGCTCAAGCACCAGATGAGAAAGAACTCTTACATCTTTCTTCTGCTGTCTCATGGGAGGGTACAGAGAAGATGGAGACAGACATGTCTCAGGGGTGCACAGTAGAAGGACTAGAAGCAATGCACAGAAGTTAGAGCATGAGAAAATTCAGATTCAAGATAATGAAAAAAGTTTTAATGTAAAGGTGGTCAGAAAACTCAACCAGGTTGCTCAGACAGATGATGGAATTTACATCCTTGGAACTATTTAAAACTCAACCTAGCCCAGAGCAACCTAATTTTGCTGGAGCTGCTTTGAGCAGAGGATGGAACTAAGACCTCCGTAGGTACCAGAGATTTTTTTGAGTCTATGATAATTCCAACTTCTCAACATCAGGTGCCGTGGTTTAAAAAGGCACCATGTCTGATGGGTGCAATAGCATAGAGTAAAAATGTGGGTGGAATCCTTCTCTATTCCACAAATACTCTATGGCACTGTATTTGCATATTGGCATCTGAGGCGGCCATTCGCATTTCTCATTAATTGTTCTGATCACGGCCATTAACATAATTGTTTTTAATTGCTTATGAAATGGCCAAGAACCTTGCTGGGAGGGGAGGGCTATATGAAATATTGCTGGTTTTATTTCAGGTAAAGGATTGTTTTCTGCTTAGTGTTAGCTGAATTCCAGTAAGCACAAATTTAAATTTATCTTCCAACTATGCCAAATTAAATTTGGTTTTCTGTATGAATACATAAAGACAAAGTAGAATGCTTACGGTTTTCATAGCACCACAAAATGCTCTTTTTAATAATG
>NW_008685752.1:0-9116 GCF_000695815.1 Acanthisitta chloris | reverse complement strand
TTTCACTAAACATTATTGTCTTGGCTCTAGTTCTACATATCTGCAGGATGCTAAAAGAAAATCCTATCCTGCCTTCCTAGCATCTTCTTGAAAGAAAAGGAAGGAAGAATCACATACAGAAATTACAGGAGCAAAAAGCACACTGTTATCTGCATTAAAGCACTTCACACATGGTTATAATTCCAATTATATATTCTTTCCTAGGTGCTTTAGTAGAGTTTGAATCTGTGTCAGAAAATGTCATCCTTAACTGAGTCATAGAATCATCAAGGTTGGAGAAGGCTCTAAGACCATTAAGTCCAACCATTATCCTGCTGCTCTGCTGTAACCCCTAAACCCTCAACCATATCCTCCAGCGACTGCCTTCTGCTCCAGTCATTTGCTTTCTGCAGTCTGGCCACCTTTCCAAAGTGGGAAATAGTCTGTAGCTTCTGCAGTCTTACACATACCAGTATCTTAAACGATGAACCTGAGACAGACCCATTGACATCACAAGGAACAGATGCTTTAAAATAGTTGCGTGTTTAAAAAATACATGTGCTTTTATTTTCACCCTTCTTTGAACATTTTCAGCCCTGCCATCACATTTTTCAGTTTTCTAGCTTACTGAGCCATAAACTTATTATGATAAGCAAAAGGTGAATTTCTCAAGTAATCCTCATCACCTGAGCCCAGGAACTCTGATTGCAAGGGAACTATCAAATATCACAAGGCTTGCAATAAAATAATGAGAGTTGGCTACGCTCTGACAACTCCTGTCAATGACACAACAATAGCTGCTCTGAACAAACACTACAGCCAGAAAAGAACAAGGCAAGGAGAAGTGAAATGGAGAATTAGCAAAGGATAAACTTGACCAAGCTAAACTAAGGGTAAACTAGACCAACTTCCATGTATGTGTAATAGGAATAATAGCACAAATATATGGAACAGGGTTATTGTTAAGGATCAGTTAATTTGTGAAATGCTGTGGAGTCCTTATGTAAAATAGCAGTGTGAGCTAATGTGAGCAATGTGAGCATATGTGCTGCTCCAAGGCAGCCGCAGCTTAGGTTATCTGTGAGAGAGAGGCAGGTGAAGGGACAAGACAGGAAAAAAAATCCCACAGGGCAAATGGCAAGAAGGGCTGCAGGAGGAGAGAAGGAAATGAAATTGCAGGGGAAATGGAAGGAGGAAATGAGGCCATACAGGACAAAGAGGTGATGCCTCGATTACTGCAGTATAAAGACACAGGGCACGAACCTGTATGGAATTGACCTTTATTAGTTCTGCTGCTCATGCAATAACCTATGGTTGGTTGTTGGGTTTGGGTTTTTTATTTGTTTGGTTTTTTCTTTTGTTGTTTTGTTTGGTTTGTTGGTGTTTTTTAAGAAAAAAACTAAGTATAACTGGAGAAAAACAAGTATAACCAGATGGGAGTATTTAACTGACCATCTGCAAGTACAGAGGGGAACTGTGGGCTCTCCAGGGTATAAATCTTGCAAGAGAAGAAATCAGAATGATTCTACTTCTGTATTGCTGACAAAGAGTATTGTTTGAGAGCTGATTGCAAGACAGACTTGAACAATAGCTTTAGATCAGCGGAAGCACAAAATATTGCTAACTGTGACATATGTTTCAGTTAAAACAAAAATAATTAACCACCCATTAGTGTCATGAAAAACACAGGCTATTAACAGCAAATGCTCTTTAACAATTTTATTATCTCCACAAAGCTGTTTCCAGTATTTTTTCTACTTCTTATTGATAATTTTTTCTACTGCATATCTATCTGCATGCTGTTTTACATATTCCTCCTCAGCTTCCTTTATATCTTGGTACTGTAGAGAACTGATTAGTGGGGGAGACTGTAACGATACAAACTCTTCACCTGGAGGCTGCCTGTTGTCAGATTGTGCATCACTGTTGTTATTACATGACAGCTAATCTTGGTTTTGGAGAACTGCTGTGCAGCTCACAAAAATACGATCTTGCTGACTGCAGTGGGAAGCATTGCTTGGTATTCTGCTAGTGCACACAGAGGCTGAGGAAGTGTCTTGCACTTCTCACCTCTCGTAATGCATTTTCTGAGTTAGCATTAGAACGCTGTCACTGGCTTCTGAAGTTTTCAGACTAAGGAGAAACTGGAGTTACTGAAATAATAGCCTCCCTAGTGCCCATGTCAATGTTCAAAGCCATTATTTTTTAAGACAAGTTTCTGCTATTGAAATTATTTCATTACAATAGTAAAAAAACCTTCTTTCTAGATATACTTGTGGCCCTATTTATCCAAAAGATTCTGTTCAGAGCAAGGCCAAATAGCACATAGTTACTGGTTTTGTGCCTAGCCCACGTCCTTTTGTATCAAGATCACCAAGACCCAAACTACACACATTTCTCTTGCAGAGTACAATAACATCTTTCAAAAGTTACCATTTTATAACTGGACTTTTTTCTACAAATTGGAACTTTTATTTTCAGTTAGAATTCCACCTGCTTTTAGCATTCTGAAGGCTCAAACAGTCATAACAGTTTAGAAATCTACTGTTATTTTCAACATAACTAAATTCTTATGCCTATTGGACATCTCTCTTAACTGATGTATGTTTTACACTTGCAGAAATTTTTATTCAGTTTAGTAGCACAACAATTCTTATTTTCTCTTTTAAGTTTTCAGATGGTGGTAATCCTTTGTATAATAACAGGTTAATTGTTTGCCAGCTATACATACATTGCCAGCTATACATACATGGCAAGACGCCCGGTATCAGCTGAGCTGTGAAAATCAAAGTATCAAAATATCTCCATGTGTGAACTCTGCAAGAAACAAGTATTACCCTCTGCTTTAAAAAACCAAAATAAAATAAACCCCAACCAAAAAACAAACATCACCACCACCCCCCAAAACATCTAAACCCCAACAAACCCCAACACTCTTACTGAGGAAAGCTTTGGTCTTTTGAAATGAATGTAAGGGAAAATTATTATGAGCAAATTTCACTCTGTCAGAGAACTCTTGCCTAATTAATTTTTTTTACAGGTTTGGTCTAATAATGATTATTTCTTACACATCTTTGTACAATATTATGAGATTTACTGATGGAAAGTGCTAAGGAATAAAATTTTATTTATCTATTGCATAATTATAATTTGTATTGTTTATATAGTTTCCTGTGATGATAATTTATTAATGCCTTGCTTATGATTACAACTAAGACTGAATTTATGCTTTTGAACCTACAAATAAAATGCATCACCTGTTTAATTATTTGCTCAGATCCTCTCATATCCAGTTAGCCTACCATCACCCCCATCGTGGCTCCCAGAGAGCATGTACAACTGTTATGAAGATAGTTGTATTTTCTGAAAACCTACCCTCAATGTAATTTACAAATATAATTTACTAATATAGATGTTTCACTACCTGTCACTCAGTACAAGATGGTTTGATAACACGATTGTCCAAATATATTTCCTGTTTGTCTCTTCTGTTCCCCAGAAGGATCCAATTTCACTCACATAATGTCTTAACCTGATGCTGCATCAAAGTATACAGAAATGATATCTTTTCTTGGAACTATGAGATACAAGTTGGGGAAAATTTCTGTTGTGTCTTACTCTCTATTACCTCATGGCACAAATCCTGGAACACGTGTTGCCTACAAAGTAAGGTGTATTTCCATAGCAAGGCTGGTTAATCTAGCATAGGAATGGTGGATGACCTTCACGGGGATATGTGTCAAGAAAAATACAGATGGGGAATTCAGATGTCTTTCTTGGAATGACCAAACTGCTTCCTGTCCAACCCTGCTATTATGTCTGGATCAAAATTTAAGAGTTTCCAGAACAAGTGGAGGTATATAGAATCATAGAACCATTTAGGTTGGAAAAGACCCTTAAAAAATCATCAAGTCCCACTGTTTACCTAGCATTGCCAAGGCCACCACTAAACCACACCTCTAACTGCCATAGACACAAAGCAATCTGTTCTGACCTCACATCTGACTCTGCTATGAGCAGAAACCTGAACTGGAGACCTTCAGAGGTCCCAAGCAACCTGAATTATCCTATGGTCCTACTATACTATGACCTGTCAGTCATACTGTGTACTAGTCCAACAAGAGGTGTGGCATGTCTGCATTCAGGTAAGGCAGCAATAGTCCGACCAGTTGGTGGTTTGACTGGTTAGCAGAGGGGTAAGTAGATTTGTGGGACCAATTCTGTTGTTAAGCAACATTAATGAAACCTGACATGCTCCAGACCCAGCAAAACCACCTGCAGTCACAGACAGATGATACAGGCACAAACATACCTGTTCCATGCCGACTCTTCAATTTCTAAAGCCAATCTACCCACACACCCTGGAGTAAGCTGGGTGCCTGCCAAACCACAAGATTATGAAACAAGGAGAGGCACAGGATGGGCAGCAGCAGTTTATGCTTGCTATGTTTTCTTTTTTGCTCCTTTGTGTCTGTTGGTGCCTCAGTACATTTGGAATTTAAGTTCTTCAGAAGGTAGAATGGGGTTTTCTCTTAGTGTCTTACACAGTGATAAGGAGGCAAAGCACTCTGGACTCTGACTTGTGTTTCTGGGTGTTATGGTAGTACAAATACTATGTAATAGAAACAACTACACACTCTGAAGCGACTTTCAGGGCAGGGAATGAATTCTAAGTGTTCAACTAATGTATGTCTCTCTGTGAGAAAAGCATCTATTCTTTAGTGAAGCCCTTAGGAGATACTGGATGTGCCATTTCTCTTGGCAGCATATTTCAACCATTAATGTCTTCCACTGTTAAAATATGTGTGCAATTTGTAATTAAAATTTGTTTTATTTCCGTTTATAAGTATGTTTCTTGTTATGTCTCTCACTGTGAAGGATTAAAGATCCCTGTAGCCACCTTCCAGTCTTCTTTTTGGTAATCCAAGCAGATTGTGCTTTGTAAGTCTCTCCATGCAAAGAATTTTCTCCAGGCTCAAGTAATTTCTCAGCATTCTTTTGACAACAGGACACCAGAGGTTAGTGCAGTATTACAAAAAAGAAATCTGTTCAATGCCATATGTAAAAGGAAAATAATGTCTCTTCCTACTTGCCACATCCCTGGTTATGTAAGTAAGGATTCTGTTATTTGCTTATACCATAGCATTAGACTGGAAATTAATTTTTGCTATCCTGGCCACTGTCAACTCTTAATTTCTTTTCAGTCACTGCTCTCCACAACACAGCCCCTCATCTTTGCAGATGTGACCTGCTCACTGCATCTGTAACTCTACTCTATATTAAAATACACTGTATCTGAACAGGATGAATTTACCAAACAATACAGATCTTACAGTAAGCCCAGTCTGAATGTAACTTCCCTCTTAGCCACTCTTTTTCTCATCACAGCACATCACTTTTGCTTTCATATTGCTGAAAATACTAATACATCTGTTTGAGGTTTTTTGTCTGCGTTAGGATCCCTGTACTCTCCTGCCAGCTTTCCTGTGCAACTTTACCTTTCAGTACTGCTGCTCAGTGCATCCCATTCTACCAGCTGCCTGAATAAACCTGCCTGTTCCACTAAAGCCAGGGTCTATAGTCTCCTGCTCTCCTTCCTCGGCCTGAACAGGATCGCACACTCCACTCCTCCGTCACTACAGCCCAGGCTTTGACAACCAAGCCACTGATTACTGTAGCCCCCAGTTCTTTCTTGTTAGTGAACAGCAGATCCAGCTGTGAATCATTCCTGGTTGGCTCAGCCAGGATCAAGAAGTTATCCTTGATGCCTTCCAGAAGTCTCCTTGATTGCTTGCATTCTGATGTGTTGTACTTGCAGCACGTCAGGCAGGCTGAAATTCCCCCCAAACCCAGGGTCTGTGATCCAGAGATTTCCTTACTCCTAATTAAAGTTCTCCTCAGCAGGTTGTCTAGCCAGCTGGCAAAGGTGTTCTTGTTCCCTTTTGTCAGGTGAATCTCGTCTCTCCCCAGTGATACAAGATATGACTGATATCTTTTCTCAGGCAGGGTTAGTTACCATACTGATCTATATGCATTACTGTCACTCTGTTTCCAAAGCTCTGTCTCTTTGACCGTACACAAACATGTGCACAATCCTAGTCTACCCACCCTGTTTTTCCTTAGCTCATCTAATATCTGGCATACTTAATTTATAAATAATTCCAATTGCCCTGAGGGGCTCAATGATGACAATTAAGTGATAATTTCCAATTCTCTTGCTCATATTTTACTTTAGTTTAATGGTTGATAGTACAGAAAGTGTTTCTGTATTTGACCTCATTCTACATGGAGTGAGTTCAGTTTCCTTATAACATAGCACCTCAGTTTACAAAGCATTTTAGAACAAAATTAGTTTCTGTATGTTACTAATTTAGCACAGAATCATAGAATAATAGAATTTAAGGGTTGGAATAGACCTTACAGATCATTTTGTCCCAACCCTCCCTGCCATGGGCAGAGACACCTCCTCACTAGACCAGGTTGCTCAAGGCCTCGTCCAGCCTGGTCTTGAACACTGCCAGGGTTGGGGCAGCCACCATCTCCCTGGGCAACCTGTGCCAATGTCTTACCACCCTTACAGTAAAAAACATTTTTCTAATATCTAACCTAAACTTTTCCTCCTTCAATTTGAACCCATCTTCCCAGATGCTCTGCTTAGTCTTCAGCCACAATTAGCTCACACCTGACAGATACAGGCCAGCATAGCCATACATTCCCCACTCTTTTGGAAAAGTGGTCCAGTACTCCATGATATCCAAATTTTCCCTTGAAACTGCAAAGAGAAAGAGCACTTCACAACAAGTATATTTTGCCTTCTTTCTCTAGTTTATGGGCAGGAAGAAACTTCAAGGCAATCTCTGACTTTCCATTCAAGTGCCTTTCAAGATTTCCTGCAGTATTCTCTGGCCTGTATGGTTCCACTTGATGCCACATAATTGGTTCCAAACCAAATTATCTCCCAGATAACCGTATCAGCTTCTGCAGTACAGCGATTGCTGATCGTGTTTTTTTGCTTCAGGGAGACATCACACTGTCTTATTTTTCTCATGTCACATTTTAAAGATTTTGTCTGCTCTGGGTGATACAGAAGCATCTGCTGTGGTGTGTCTGATTAATACTGTGAGGAATTGTTGTGGAGATATATCTGGCAGCACTGTATTTCACTTGATGAACTGCTGGATATCTGAAGGTTTGACACTTGTAGCTGCCTAAATACCCGTTCTTGCTTTTTCACTCTTAAATGGCCAATCCACTACTTTTATTTCTATTCTTTCTCATTCCCCTGATGCTGTCCTCCCCCATGGTTTCTGTGGCAACAGTTCCAGAATGTAGTCATCCAGGAGGTGTTCATTTTCTCAGATACTATACTTTTGAAATATGCAATTCTAGGCCACAGATATCATAGAAAATAATTTTATGTGATATTTCAGGGTATTTCAGGTTGCAATAGACTTTCTAAAGTCATATTCTTTATGTTTCAGCTGAAGGAAAATTTACTACTGCATTAACTTAGTTGCTGGAGAACATTTACCTCTGAAGATCATAGAAAGTGTAATGATTTAATGTCATAGATATGAAAATATCTTTTTTACAATGAAAGGATGCATTTATGATCAAGGCTGTACATGCATTGACTTTATTCTTAATAATAAAGCACCTTGATCTTCTAGATTTCTCCTATATATGAAAGAAAACACAGGGTGGGATATATCTTGGCTAGTTTTATGCTTCTTTAATGCAGGTATCAACATCTTGAACAAGTCATTCAGATTTCTATTACAGTTTGCAGATGAACACATGATTTAGCTCTTTTCCCAAGCAGATCCCTCAAGTATTTGATATGACCACACTACACATCAGTTTTATTTTCCAAGATATCAGAGGCTGGGGCATGCAAATCCCAAACTCACAGAAACCAATGGGTCAGTCATCTAGGGACAAAGCGAGAAAGAGAAGAGAAGAATTAATATGCATGTTCCTCCCCACATGCCCATCTTCCTGGGGGGACCGTGGAGGGATGGCTTGTCCAGCTGCTGCTGGGATGTGACAAGTCTCTTGGAAGTTAGTTTGGCATGAGTGACTGAGCTGATAGGAGGCAAAAGTTTTCTTAACACCATTACCTAATTTGCTTTTATTGTTTAGCTGTGAGTTATGCCTATTCATTTTCCTCACCACTCTGGGCTGCACAGGGACACTTTCCCTGGACATGGCTCAGTACTAGCATTAAGCCATCATGTACCAACTCCCCTCCAACCAATTCTCCCACTGCCAGCACTCACCCAGAGCCTACCTGTTAGATTTCAACTGGGTTCTTTTTAGTCTAGAGATGAGGCGGCTCAGGGGTGACCTCATCACTCTCTACGACTACCTGAAAGGAGGTTGTAGTGAGGTGGGGGATTGTCTCTTGTGCCATGCCTACAGTGAGAGGACTAGAGGGAATGGCTTTAATATGAAACTGGGGAGATTCAGATTCAGCCTGATGAAGAGAAGGTTGCATGGAGATCTCAGAGCAGCCTACTAGTATCTGAAGGGGCTACAGGGGAGCCAGAGGGGGACTCTTTGTCAGGAACTGCAGTGAAAGGACAAGGGGTAACAAATTCAAATTTAGGCTGGATATTAGGAAATAAGTTTTTTCCTGTGAGGGTGGTGAGACACTGGCACGGGTTGCCCAGGGAGGGAGTAGAAGCTCCAACCCTGGCAGTGTTCAAGGCCAGGTTGGATAAAGCCTTGAGCAACCTGGTCTAGTGGGGAGGTGTCCCTGCCCACGGCAGGGCGGGTTGGGGTGAGATGATCTGTAAGGTCTATTCCAACTCCTGAATTTCTGTAATTCTATGATATTGGAAAAAAATGTTTCCACTGTTAGGGTGGAACAGGTTGCCCAGTGAGGTGTTGGAGTCACCATCCCTGGAGGTGTTTAAGAGGCATCTGGATCTGGTGCTGGGTGATGTGGTTCAGTGGTTACAGTGGCAGTTCTGGGTTGACAGTTGCACTGGATGATGTTAGAGACATCTTCCCACCCTGATGTCTCCATCATTCAGTAACTCATGGGCCACGGCCGGAACTGAGCACAAACAGCAAGGCGTGAGCAGAGACCTGCGAGACTAACCCCCAAAGTCTGCACCACTCTCCCACCGCCC
>NW_008685751.1:0-550 GCF_000695815.1 Acanthisitta chloris | reverse complement strand
CAGCCGGGAATCGAAAGTGAGCCCCTCTCCCGACTCCTGCCAGGTCTGGGCTGTTTGATGCTGCGATCCAACGAAAGTCTGAACTTGAGGGATAATTTTCTCCATATGGGCGAGCTAGCGCGCACACGACGGTTCTCTCCAGAAATCGCCTGCCTCCAATTCTTTTTCACTTTCCACAGACAGTTACAGGTGGAATACATACAATTTAAAAAAAAAATGAAAAAGAAAAAGAAAAGAAGGGGAGGGAAAGGGAAAAAATGATATAGTGCAGAAAGTGGGCTTTTTGAGCGCAGATGGGAGAAGGCAGTGGGAAGCCGCACCGCGCTCCGCGCACCGCCGAGG
Source organism: Acanthisitta chloris (assembly GCF_000695815.1). Taxonomy (NCBI): domain Eukaryota; kingdom Metazoa; phylum Chordata; class Aves; order Passeriformes; family Acanthisittidae; genus Acanthisitta; species Acanthisitta chloris. Next base: position 208 of record NW_008685751.1, on the reverse strand, counting down.
GGGAGGCACACTGAACCGTCCGGCTCCGTCCGAGGGCCGCAGGGCTCCCGGAGAGGTAGTGCTCCCCATAGCCAAAGGCAAAGGATCGTGAAGGCAGAGCAGGAGCCTGAACCGCCTTGTGGGAAGCAGTGCGTGCGGCTGCGAGGGGTCTGCTCCGCAGGCAGTGCCGCAGCAGAGCCTCGCTGCTGAAAATCTGCTCTGCAGCTTC
>NW_008685750.1:0-353 GCF_000695815.1 Acanthisitta chloris | reverse complement strand
GGGGTCCTGGAGGAATTTTGGGGGTCCCAGAGAAATTTTGGGGAGTCCCTAAAGAATTTGGGGTGTATTTTTGGGGGTCTCAATCTCAATATTTCTCCTAAAATCTTTTGACACCTCAAAACTCAACTCAGGAGAGGAAAACAAAAACATTTTATTCACAATTTTGGGGGTTCCTGAGGGAATTTTGGGGGTCCTGGAGGAATTTTTGGGGGTCCTGGAGGAATTTTTGGGGGGTCCTAAATAAACCCTAAGGGAGATTAATTTTTTGGGGGGTCCTTCATTGGGGTAATTAAGAAAAAAGTTAATTAATTAGACGCTGAGAAGCCAAAGGAAAAACGCAGCGGCCACGAAAA
>NW_008685749.1:41523-51266 GCF_000695815.1 Acanthisitta chloris | reverse complement strand
ACTCAATCCCCTCATCCAAATCATCTGCAAAGATGTTGATGATGTGTCCTTCAAGCTGCCTTCCCTCTCTGCACAGGATACCCTCCCCAAACATCAGTGCCCATGCTAGCAGCCAGGAGGGTGCAGAAAATTCAGACCCCATGGTTGGTGGAGGCACAAGAGTGACACCAGCATGGGACAGAGTGTTTTGAAGCAGCTGCAGACCAACACAGTCATTCTCTCTCTATACTTGTCCATACACCCATGTACGTACACCCAGAATATTTCTACTCTGATTTGAAAGCCCAGTGAATGAGATCTATGGGTTTCATCAGCAGGTCCTAAAGACTGGAGCCTTAGCGGGTTGTGCACTTCTGATGGCAGTCAATTAGTGATTTTTTTGTCATAATACAGAAGAAAATATGTCATCCTCTGTTACATGGCTTTCTGGAAAAGAGAGTTCTCTTTCTCCCAGATGCTTCCATTTTGTAATGCTGCACAAGAGGGGATCCAGTCATTTGGAAGTGGATATAACCAAATAAAATAACTGAGGCACTAATCTTATTACTAGCAGACATTTCTTTTCCACCAACCATTCACACACATCTGGGGAACGATACAGTCTTTTAGTTAATTTACTACTAACCAATAAAAATACCTGGACAGAAAGCATTTGAGTAACATGGTCAAGCTTGTATTCAACTTTTCAGAAAACCAGTTTGGAAAGAAATTCAGGCAACACTCCAATCCATCCCAAATCTACCACTGGCCAAAGTTAGAAAAATTCCACATCTGGGGTCAAAGTAGATTTAATGCATCAACAAAATGGTCTAAACAACTGGAACTGACCAACATTTTATCTGACAATTTTTTTTCTGACTGGATGTTTTCAGCTGCCAGCACCAGTGTTAAGTCTCCACACTTCAGGCAGGTAAATATTTCCTTGCAACAGTGTCATGAAAAACAGGTCCACTGTGAGTCATTTTATCTCAGGCAATGTTTCATAATTGGACTGCATGGAACAGACTTCTCTTGTTATTGGTGTGATATCAGATAATTAAATAAATAATTTGCCACTTCTGTAAACAGAAGGGAAACAAAGCAGATTTATAGCATTGGGATTTGGACATGCTTGTTACTTGCTTGTTTCCCATTTTGTGTCTTCTCAAGAGGTTAAACAAAAACATCAGTAAGTGTCTGCCTGCAAACAGGTACAGGGGAAACAACAGTGTATTAAATTGAGACTTCAGAGGGGAATTTCAATCAGCATATTATCAGGATGTTCTGACAAAGTTTAAAATCTCTAGAGATAAAAACAGTTAGTAGAACTCATACTGCTGTTTGATGCTGATCTGTGATTGCTCTTACCATGTAAAAAACAAGAAAGGGGAAAAATATAGATGAACAATTCTAGCAGAAATTAAGGAACATGAAAGGAAGAAAAGAAAAAGAAGGTGCAACAAGCAGAGAATGATATAATAAGCACCAGTAGTAGGAAGCTAAAAAAGAATGCCTTAAAGTAAGAAAGAAAGCACATACATTTCATACTGAAAGGGTGTGAAAGGGTGATGAAACCTGAGAGCCTATTACTGTAAATTCTCCATTTTTTTGATGTCCTCTCTAAAACTGTGTCATAGTCAAACACAGGTGTGATTTGGTTTCAGAATGGGAGTAATGGATTCAACTTTAGTATGTGCTCAAAGAGGATCAAATAGAAATAAAAGTAAGTAAGCATAAGCTCAAACATACAGAGTCCCCTCCATCTGCAAAGCTTCAACAAGTCAAAGTCCCTCTAGGAAAAGGACGAAGTGTCAAGGGGGAAGAAAGCAGAGTTGGCTGCAGGGTAGACACAGGGTCAGGTAAGGCAGTGCCAGATGCCCATGAAGGGGATTACCCCACCAATGTACAAGCAGGGTGAACCCAAACTCAGTCTTGGGGACATCCATCTTCTCCCAGCTGTGAGGCTATTGGGAGCACTCCAAGTGGTGAAAGGCAGCACCCAGAAAAGGGTCTTTGAAGGCAATAATGATGGTCATGAAGATCCTGAAAGCTGGAAAGCTTTCCAAGCTATGGCATTAGCAAAGGAAGCAGCCTCCATGGCTGCTAAAGCCTTGCCCTGCAGATCTGAGGCCACACACATTTCCACATATTCCTCAGGGTCACGAGCAGCCACATCTAAGCCCAGACCAACCCTGGGTGCTACAGGGAGCTCCTGCACCCTGTAAGCTCTGCCTTCTCCTTCTTCTTCTCTGGCATTTTCTGTGCTAAAAGGAGAGCACATATCAGGGTAGAAGCTCAGCCCCTATTTTTTGTCACTTCTTGGAGGAGATTGTTTCTTTCCATATGCATAGGCAGAATCATGTGCCTTGCCCAAGAATGAGTGGTTGGATATTTGGGGCAAATGGTGCAATATGCCCCAGACTGTTTCTTGCCTGCTCTGTTGTTCCTCCAAAAGGCCACTAAAAATACATGAAAGTCATGAACTCAGTGCATTTGTTTGTACAAATTCAATTTAGGAGTTTAGCATTAGATCAGAGACATGAAATGATGGACTGATGGTTTCAAAACTGTGAGAGAGATGCTTGGCTTGTGCCTCTCTCTGACTTCAATTCATCTTCCATGCAATTTGACATGTATTTTTGAGCAGTATATACCAGTATGGAATTAAATGCTATAATCTTATCAAATAGGAAATTTCTTCCTCTGTAAATGCCTTGAGCACTATGTAAACCACAGAGAGAACAGTAATATTATACTGAATAGCCCCCAAATTAAACACACTGAAGGAAATAAAAAATGGCAAGACATCTTACACAGGAAAAGCAATTTGAGAAATTCTTGGGGTTTTGAAAGCCTCCTAAAACGCATACATGTTACATTTTAATACAAGGAAGGACCATTACCACAGAAATCATCACTCAAACATATCTGAAATGTTATAAACTACAGGAGGAAAAAAGAAAATAAGAAAAATCAGGAAACAGATGATCAGCAACTGAAGCTGAATTTTAAAAACACCTGAGAGCTTCAGTCTTTTCATTGAGTCTACTACACACAAAACAGAAACATGTTTGAAAAATTTTGGCATTCAGAGGCATTAAAATTATTCAGTTACTGCCATCACTCACTGAGAAACATGACGTTCCACCATATGAGTCATCTCTGAAAGGAAATGGGCACAAAATGTACTGTGAAGCACAGTGAGAAGCCACAAATACAAGACCCGAAAAGAGAGGGAGTTTCTGATGTGTAATAATAGCATGACGTTGGCTAACACCAACTGCAATAGAGCCTTTAGCTTGGTACATGGGATGGGCCACAGTGAGGAGGTGAAAGTGCCACTGACATGCCCCTGGAAGAGGCCCACTCCAGGTGGGAAGGAGGACACATGGGGACATTTTCCTACCTGCTGTTTTTTATCACCTCTTGGATAAATGCACTTGACAAACCAAATTGCTGCAGCAACTAGACTCTTAACCATGTAGAGCAGCAATAAAACAAGCTTGCAATCAAACAAGTGAATTTTCCAGGGCTACTCTGCTCAATCCATGGCACAAAAGGGCATTTGTGTACCTCATTTAGGTGCATTTTAGATCCCCCCCACAAAGCTGTAACTGTCTGTGGAGAGTGTTGGGTAAGGGCATACGAAGCCCTCAGCATCAAAGCAAAGGCAGATTGACTGGATAAAACAGCTTCTGAGCAAATTGGCACCTAAAGACTGGGCAAGACAACTCACACCACTGTCATGGTTTCCTCATGGAGGTGTTCCCCATTCTGGCTGTCCAGGTTGGCATATAACCTCTCCCTGCTCAGGTGGTTCTAAATCTGAGCTACCTTTTCCACCCAGTCTGCTGTTCACAGCCCTCCAGGCATGCCCTCCACTGCACATGAGGACCTTCTAGCCTCACTTCATTGCCAAGATGGGAGTGTGAAACTTCTCCATCTGAAGATCTCAATTCTGGACCTCCTCAGAAGCAGCACACCCAAAACTGCACATACTGGACCCAAATGGCAGGTGATACTCCTTCACAGTGGCCCCTTTTTCCTCGTGTGTCCCAGCTAATGCCCTTGACCTCTTATACCTAGAGGCCCTAAATGTAAAACTTCTCTAGGAGAACAACAGGCCAAAGACTTCTTACACTATCAAGTACACACAGTTTATCCCATGAAGTCTTCCACTGCTGGAGCATCTATGCCCACTGCAGTGTAGTTACATGGCACAATTCAGTGCAGTTCACAACCTGTTCCTGTCACAGTGCATTGCATGCCCTTTGTTGCAGTCATCTGTTATTTATTCTAGGACTCTTTTGAACTCAGAAAAATCCTTCATAATTTCAAAAGCCATGATTTTCTTTATCTCATTTTATGTTTCATAATCATACTGGGAAATTGCTGGGGTTTTCTTCTCCCTTCACTTTTAGAAGTCAGGACCACATTTCACTTGTAAGCAAAGCAGCTCAATAATCTTGCAGTCAACCTGTCCACCTAGGGAAACATTTTTAACTTGTTCATTTAAAGAACTTTGCAATGAAAGTCCTTGATTAGCTAGAGAACATGTACAAATTAGTATTTCGTTATGAATTTCCAGTGCATAGCCTTCCTATGGAAGTATTTAAAAACTTAGCCTGCTTCCTACCATCTTTGTGGTCATTTGAAAAAATTGTCCTTCCTCATGATGACACAAGGAATCTTATCCAGAGACAACCCAGACTGTGTGAAAGTAGTATCCATATGAAAAGCATCCAGGAAAAATCAGCTTGGCATCTTCACTTTAAACAGGTCTTAAACAAACACTTTGCACAAGAGTCTAGAAAACAGCAAAATTAAAGGAAAGGAATATATTCCATATGATTGGTCCATTACAGTGGAAAACAGTCAATCACATCTGGACCTGCAGGTAGAAATTTGCCTCTGTCACTTCCCAACAAATCCCCCAAACAGTACAAGTGACATACTAATTGTGATCATGGTGGCTTTTGATTCCTCAGCATGAAAGGACTGTATAAATTTACAAAAGAAAGTCAGGGAATAGCCAATAAGGGGGATTGTCTCAAATTTACCTATGGGAGTGTTCAAAAGCCCAAAGACAAGGATGTAAGAGAGAAAAGACCACTTGACTTGTCAGAGGTGAGGTACAGCAAGCCTAGCCACAGAAACTGCTTGTAGAAGGACTGGTAGACTGTATCTGGCTCCCTCGTGTCCTTGGCAGGCTCCCTCAAAAGCCAGACATGGCTCAGGAGCAGGGTGCACTTACATCCTCTGTCTTGTGATCTCCCAACAGCTGAGCACAGAAGAAGGCTATGGATTTCCTAACCACAAAAAGACACGTGTCTGGAATCAGATTCCTTGTGGGTGCCAACAGTAAGATTGAGAGCTAAGCTCTTTTTTGAGTCATTCATCAGCTCAGATGTGAGTTGTCAGCCATTTGAAGGTTTTCCTCTGACACACAGAGTCTGTGCTCTTTATCAATTCTCCAAGTATAGCAGTAGAGATGTGTCAGACCCACTATTTTCATTTATTAAAACTTTGTGCCTAGTTTGACAAAGTGAAGGAAAGTTCTAGATATAACTGAACGTTAATTAACCTTCTTGCATTCTCCTAAACCTCCAGTTCAAAGCAGTGCATTTTGTAAAACATAAGAAGAATGATTCCTTCTCATTTAAGATACTGACTGAGACCCTGCTTCTGTCTTTCCTTGCACTCTAACCCGGGAGATTTCCCTCATGCTTCAGAGACCTCTAAAGCTTCTCTCTAGAGTATCAGTTATACATCCTCCAATTATAATGCAAAACAATTAGATGGAACATAGTCAGGGAATGATGAAGGCTTTTAAGATAGGTCTAGTTCCTCACCATTTAAGTATGACCTGGGAGTCAGGGGCACATGGTTTTATGGCTTTTTGGAGGGGAAAGGTTGGAGCACTGAAATCCAGGAAGTCCTGTGTCTCATAAGGAGGAGGGTAGCAGCAAGTTGGCATTGCCAGGGTGAAACTGTGGGAACACATCTTCTGGTGGTGTTCCCCACAGAAGCCACTGACCCTGCCTGAGGCTGTGTGCAGCAGAAGTCAGGGCCTGCTCAGATCTGCTGGCTGAGCTGCTCCTAGGACAACTCCCTGTCCTATCTTGGTCAAATTGCTCTGGGTTAGTCCGAGAAGTTTGAGACCTAAGATTAACCAGAAAAGCTCCTTACAAAGGCAACAGAGAGGAAAATATTTCTGTAGGGCAGCTCAGGCTCCCAAGGTCAAAGTCTGGACATGCATGCTTCTCTCTTGGTCCCATAGGGTCTGAGTCAACTGTACTCCTGAGATGAATGGTTTAGGAGGAGGCCAACAAGATTAAGGTGGACACAAGACTTAGACAGGCTACTAGGTACAACTGCACTCCCAGACAAGCAGATTTTGGAGGAACTAGAGACACTGGACAGGGAAGTGGCAGGAAGCAGTTGATTGAGGTGACTGCTGCAGCTGGAACAGCCTCTGGGAACGGGGATGGGTGCCTCCCCAAAGGGGACAGTATGTTTTTGGCCATCAAAATGAGTCAATCAGCGGAAATCAGTGGGAACTGTGCCCAAATACAGTGCGGGGATGAAAAATCAGAGATACAGTAGAAATCTGTATAGTATTTACTGTGAGAAAGCTGAAGGCACAACTCTAATCCCACTCAGCATTATTGTTATAAAAGCGCATCAGTATTTGCTTTTCACAAACCTGTTACGTAAAGAGTACTAGAGAGACCTTTGAGTCATGTGAGGACAGGCCAGATCCTCTAGGACCTCTGGCAACTTCGATACTTTGCATAATTTAAAATGTAATGCATAACTACAGGAAAAGTAATCCCAGGTGTTAATGGGTGTAACTCCACTAATTTCTGTTCAACATACAATATTTTTAGTGAACTAGATGCAGAAAATAAACAAGGATTTTCTATAGTTATCAGGAAGACAAAGTGTTCAGGCTCTGACTTTCCAAAGCTAATCTCAAGCAAAAGGCAGGGAGTAAAAATGAGACATTTCAGACTAAGAAAGCAGCAGCAAACTGAAAAGCTCAGAGTGGAAACACTTGGACAACATTTTTGTCTGATAACTCATGATTTAGGTATAATATTCTGGCTCTGAAACTAAAGCTGAAGGAGGTTTTATTACAAATGCAGCTGCATTTTTAATTAGACAGTGAAAAGTAGTAGGAAAAAATAGCATAGGAACAATTTTGTATGGGGACTGCGTGACCTAATAGCTGCTTTTCAACTCTAATATCAATGATTTTGTGCTCTGGTTTCCTTCATCAACTGACTGGTGGCTGTTTTTCAAGTCATTAGGAAATTAGGAACATATCAACTTTATTTCAGAATCAGAGTGAAGTGACACCAATAAGAAAAAAGGTGGAGGTTTAATTCTTACCTAAACTGATTGTGCATTGTTTAAACTGGGCTGATACAGTGGCCATGCCTTTTTTTGCTACTGCTAGATGGAGAGAGGAATCAGATGCTATATGATGTTTCCAGGCAGCAAGTTACAGAGTGAACTTATAGAAGTGGCAATTCTTTGTGTTTCCATAGCAACCCAAGCTGCAGTTGTCAGTAATTAAAATTAACTCCATAGTTTTATTGGAATTCCAGGAGTTGCCTTCTCAGATGATGGAGACAAAGCAGAAGCCACAATATCTGCAGAAATAATAGATTTCTGTATGCAGCTCAATGGTTCCTATGGCAGCATTCAGCCATGTCGCATCCTAGTCCTTACCTCTCGCAGCACTGTTTCAGCATCTGTTTGACTGGCAGTGGAAAATGGTATCTAGAAGACCTTAACCCAAATCTCACAGCAAGCCCAGAGCCTTGCAGCTGCATCCTTCTGCTGACACATTGTTCTCCTGCCTGGGCTGTCCCAGGTATGCCCTCCTCCCTACCCAACTGTCTGCTGCAGGTAAGAAAGGTGAGAACAACTGCCAAGAGCCCATCAGCCACTGAGATCAGGGTTGGTGAGAAGATGCATCTTGTGATTTCTAAAAGCTGGACAGAAAAAACCATTGAGATAGTCTTGCCAGCCTCTGACATGGCTTTAGGGTGGATCCTTTCATGCCCAGTGAGCTAACACCCCTGTTCTGCCATTCCCAAAGCAATCGTCTCTACCACAAATGACACAGCATGGGCAGTGGTACAGACTTCAGCAAGCAGTGCTGGTGTTGGTGAGGGTAAAATTACAGCCCTTCAACTGTCCCCAGCCATCCACTCCTACACAAAGCTCCCTGGCAAAGTGCTTGTCACATGGAATATATCTACATCTTAAGAGGACAAGGGAAAAAGTACAGCACTAAGCCCCTGATCATCAAATGCTGCTTCAGTCAGATAATTTCTTGGCTTTGTCCTGAACCTTCCCCACCAGATGTCTGCAAAGCAAAGTTTGGGCATGCATGCTGAGACAGTTCATTGCAGGACTTTTCCCCAATGTGACTATTAGACTGATCTGACAAGACAGCACGCCATTTGGCTTCCACTTTCCCACAAGTTCTCCAGCACTATCCTGGGCAGCTTTGCAACCTCACATGTCCTCATGCTAAATATCAGCAAAACACACTACCAGGATCATGTGAAAAAAACACTGCTGTTGTGGGCTGCAGCAATTTATTCATTTTCCTTTGGACAAGGGAAACTGGAAAAACACAGTAAAAATAATAATCATAGTTTTATGTGCAATGTCCACCTTGTGGGGCCCAGTGGAGAGCCAGGAGCAAGTGCTGTTAAGTGTAGATGCAGTGAGTGTGCTCTGGACACGAACCAGTCTGTTCTCCTTGGTCTCCCACACAAAGATCGATCGGTTCTTGACTCTCTTTTATTCAGCAATAGGGGTGTATACGTAGAGAGGACTCAAAACCAGTCCTGCATCCAGAAACTCCTAACTTAATAAGAAAGTAAATTATTTTGCTTCTCAGAGATAGATTATATTTTCCAACTGGCTAAGCATAAATTGAAATTCATCTCTTAGGACCATAGTCTACCAGCAGCTATCACGTCCAGCAAAACAGATTGTCATTAGTTGCTCAGAAAGTTCTTAGGCAAGTTAAAATAGTTATATTAACAAAAATTAGTTTCCTAATGCCTACCCTGAAAAGATACCTGTTAACAGCAAAAGAAGTACCTGCATTTCGCTGTAGTAATTCAAATAAGGCAGAAAATTATAAAACTGATGATTTATATCTTTAGAATGAATGGGAATACGAAATACTTAGATACACACGTATCATGTGCTCAGTAATAGCATCACAACTATATGCAGATAGTTTTATACTGTTTGGTAGTAAAGTTAATATCCATGATTAGCATGATGTCTCCTACCAAGAATATCATTAACAAAACTATACCTTCTTCAATGAAGTCTTAAGGGGCTTCTATGGAAACCATTGTTCTTCAACAACGAATGCTGGAATTGGAACTGTCTGGGTTTTAAATCTTTTAAACACAGTTTGAATCAAAATTTTGTTGGTTTTTTGTTGTTGTGGTGGTGGTGGTGGCAGGGGGTTAAGTTTGGAAATCAGCTTTCATTTTCTGTTTGCTCATTTCCTCTTTCTTTAGACAATAAATATCTGGAAAATTTCGCCCTTCCTAGCTTTTACCCCAGAAAGCCTCAAAGCAGCAGTTCAAGAATCACTCACAGAGCAGACTAGAAGTGCCCCAGAGCTATGATTCAGTAATACATCTTGCAGACAGAATAACCCAGTTGCACTAAGATTATTGTTCACCACTTCCAACTCTGGTTTCATGCTGAAACAAAAC
>NW_008685749.1:20193-41486 GCF_000695815.1 Acanthisitta chloris | reverse complement strand
TACAAGCAGCACGACAGGGTGATGAGCATTCAGGGCATGTGAACAAGAAGGGTCCTGGTCCTTTGGAAACAAAGACGTGCTTAGAAGTCTCCATGATTATTTCTTGCAGTTCATTATATAATGCTATCAATAGTCAAAATCCTGCCAGGAGTTAGGATATTTTTTCAAAATGAGGTTGTATTTCTCCAGGGTTGTATTGGTTGTATTGCTGTGCTGCTGCATTTGACTGCTTCCTTTCCCTCCCACTTGAAACTTGATAAGATCACGGTGGGAAATGGAGCATAAGATGGACAAACAATGGTGCTACTTGGTGAGAAATGCATGCAGGAATAGAGGAAATCCTACATTTCCTTATAAAGATAACCTTTCAAATAAGACTTTAAGCAAATATGCAGGTCCTGGTCACAAGGGGAGCTTGATGAGAGCCAGGCACGAGTCCCTAAGTTTGCATGTGTTGTAAAGGGACATTTAAGCCTCTATAAAAAGGTGTCTAACAAGTGCCAAAGCAGAAATCCTCACCCAGACCTTGGGTGCAAAGAACTTAATGCCAATGAGCATTAAACTGTGACATGCTCATGCAGGCTGACCAGGAAGCCCCTCTGGCTGCTTCACCACAGCATTGTGCCTCTGATGAGGGACACGTGCTTGGGAAGACTCCCCTGGATGGCTCAATGTGCTCCATATGTGCAGGAGGGATCCCTGCAGCCTCCAACAACAGGTTGGCACTGCTGCTTGTGCCCCTCAAGCAATGCACAATGTATGCACCGTGCTAGGGAGTTTGTTGCAAGGATGGGGTGGGTTGTAGAGCAAGAAATCTGTGAAAATATGGCATCACCCCAAAACCCACCCCATGGGCAAGATTTCCATGTGGGGAAAGAGGGTACTTGCAAGAAACAAGGATGTGTCAAGAAGTCCACCCGAGCCCATCTGGCTCAGGGGTCAAGACAGCTTGTGGTTTTAAACAAAGCACATACATAAGTGTTTTGTTAGAAACCCTATACTGCTCAACATGTGAGCAGCAGCACAACTTTCCCAAAGCAGGCCTGTCTGGAAAGATGACTGGCAGTCTCTCTGTGTAGGATCAAAATTGTTTTTAAGGGACTTACTCCAGGGACTTTTCATACACATAGCATCAGTCCTACCATTACACTGGTTCTTTGCTTGTTATTATTATGATCAGTCAGTCTTGGTTAGAGGCACAGCCTCCTGAGCTACTGAAAGACAAAGGCACAACAGGGAGCAAAAGGTGCATCTAACGTGGGCTGCCCTCAAAGACTCTGTCCATTCTAGAAAGACCCCAGGATCATAGTGGTGCTGGGGGGGAACAGGGATTGTGCATGGGTGGGATTCAACTGGCCAGATACAGACACTGTATCCTGACACAGGCACTGCAAACTCCTTTTATAGTCAATGGAGGAAAACTAATTTCATGCCATGCACACACTGGAGACTTTTTGAATGAATCTGTCTGTAAAATCAGGATCAGCACAGATAGAGAAATCCAGGTCTTCATTCAACTGCCTGCGCACAGATGTCTGGTGCAGTAGGACACAAGGATTTGTGAAATGAGCACCTTAAGTTAGGTGAGATCAAGCTCATCTCATGCAACCTTGGGTTTAAGATGAGATTTCAACAAAACAGAAGTGGAATTCAAACACCTTCATGCAGGTACCCACATGTCCACCACACTCTTCTTTCACCTTGGGGAAAGTTACAAGTTTCAGAGCCAGGTATTACCATGGCAAATTTTGTCTGAGCAGACAAAATTCAGCCCAGCAAAATCCCGCACAGAAATTGAAAAGCAGACCTCTCTGGATAGCATGACAGAGGTAGCAAGGAGAGGGGAACCCCAACTCTCAACACTGCTACATGGAGAGCTCAGCACTGCAAATACCTTTTCCAGTCATCCTGCACAGCAGGATGCACTCAGAAGCAGCAGCATACCCAAGCTCTGGCAACACAACTGTGCTGCCTGGTAGAAGTGGAGAGAGAGCTAACAGCAAAAAAATTTAAAGATATGGCTTCAAAATACCAGCATCTGCTCTGAAGGGGTTAAACTTGTTCTCGGTGCCTCTCTCTGACCTGTCGATTGTGATAAAACTGCCTACTTTCCTCCTGCCTTTTCTATACACCACTATGTAGTGGGATTCCAACATGCAGACACAGCTTCTCTAGGGCTTTATACATTTTGTCATGGTTGGCTGCATTTTTCAGAGCTCTTCCTTCTACCTTCATTAAACTTGAATAAAAAGGGGTCTATTAAAAAATGCAAAGGACTCATTTCTCAAAATCAGCCCTAGCCTTCAATTTTTCGAGGTTAAAGCACTGTTTCTTTCATTTGGTTTAATCCCAACTGAAAAAGAAAGGAAGAAACCTGATTGGAGAGTACTCAAGAACATAAATGCCCCAGGACCAAGCAGGACAACCCAACACTGCCTGCCCTATTCATCAAGCTGGGCTCTCCATAGTTAGTGGTAGGAGTAAGACATCTTCCCTACAGAGCCATCCAGAGGGTGGTTGGGCACTGGAACAGGCTCCCCAGGGAAGTGGCCACAGCACTAAGTCTGCCAGAGTTCAAGAAGTGTTTGGGCAATGCTCTCTGGCACATGGTGTGACTCTTAGGGTTGCCCTGTGCAGGGCAAGTTGCTGAACTTCAATGATCCCTGTAGGTCCCTTCCAACTCAGGATATTCTATGCTTCTATGATTCAGAAAAAGAGACAAACTCTGGCACCTTCTGTAGAGCCCTTTCTTTCCCTGGCTGGTATTAGGTGCCTGAGGTTAAATCCTGCAGTCAGCTGTATAAATATCCCCTGATGTGCACTAAACTTTTTCCCAGCTGTGATCAACTCTTAAAAGAGCACTTGGCCATACCTTCAGAAATTGGGTCAGAGCAATATGATCTCTTCCAACCAGACAAGATGGAAATTTTGGGTCAGGTTTGGCTTCCCAACTAAACACCCATTTTCAAGGTGACCTTGTCTTTCAGACTTCTAAGTCACTTAGGCTATTTTTAAAAGGTTAGCAAAAATAAAAGCCACATATTATAAAGAGCTTAGTGCACGAACTGTTGCAAATTGTCAGCACTCTCCTCACTTCAATAGGGCAGGCAATGACATTTGGCTTGGGCAGCAGCCAGGAGATGCACAAATGCTCAGGCTTTCTAGAAGCTTTGAGACACTGGGATAGGTGCCTGCAATGACAGTTTGGGTTTCTGACAGAGGTGTCCCAGGAGCACAGACAGACAGCGTTGAGGCCTCAGCCAGGAAACTGCAATGTCTCTAAAGTTGAAAAGACCATTGTCAATAAGCTTGGCAGATGCACTTGAACCTGCTGCTTTAAAGAATAACCCTTTCCACCAGGTTCTGTTGCTGTGAACAAAATATGACGAGAGTGTGTGTAAGATGTCAAACTAGTCAACACAATATTTTTAAACTCACGGTAACAGCCACCAGAACAGCTGCTTTGTCTAATATTTTCCTTCAAGCAGAGCAGAGCATAGCAGTATTCCTGTCTAGGCATATCAAGTAACACAGCAAAAGTCTTCAAGAGTATTTAAGCATTTTTTTGCTGTGAAGCATTCAAAGGAAAGGGATCAAAGATCAGGAAATATATGACACCTGCTCATTCCCTTTAGCTGATGGAATCTGGGGGTTGGTTTATGTTGTCATTGGCTTCTTCTTGTTTCCTATTCCAGCCCAGAAAAACCAATATTTTTATGACTGCTTAGGAGGAGGAATCAGTTCAGATGCTTTAGACCTAAGATCAGACCTGCAGCTAACCCTCCCTGAATTAAAGCGAATATCGCTCATTATTGGAAACATCAGACAATGCTCTAAAAACCATCTGTCGCTTGAAACATGTTCTATTTGTCCAATCCTTTTGCATATACTTTAATTTTCACATCAGAATTGTACAGACAATAGTTTTTGTTAAGCTGACATCTTAAGGCAGACGAATGGAGGCAGGAAGGCAAAACATCTTCCTTCAAGCCTATAGAGATACCTGGGCACAGACTTTTCCCTATTGCAACAGGGGAGAACGAGTGGAGGGAAGCTGAGCTTCACAGCACAGTTCAGCTCTCCCTAGACACAGATCACCTTGGGAAGTGCCTATGTCTTCCCATTACCATACAGATAGCTAGAACAGGGAGATGTGCTTAAGGGCCACTGTTAAATGTTTGAAACTGGGGTCACTGGAGAATTATGGCAGGTCTGAACACAGCCTGAAGTGGCTTTTAAAATGCCACATTATTTAGCTGGACTGTTCACTTTGCTTTCTGTGACCATTAAATTGGAAGACATTACTAAAATATTCTATTCCAAATGCTGGGGGCGGGGGTTATTTGGGGGTTTTCATCCATCTCACATAAACTCTAACTATCCTGCAGACCCTGATGAGCCCAAGCAGATACACTTGCAGATCTTGCCTCCTGGTCCCCTCACCAACCTATTCTTTGTGTATACAAAAGTGACCTTACTAGTGGTAATGAACACGGAATCTTCTCTTCTTCTTGCAGCATCTGGGAATACTTCCCTTCAGCTTCCCTGTAAAAGCTGAATTATGATGGAGTAATATTTGTAAAGTATTTTGTTAGACTCTGTCTGATGAAACACCATCAAATAATCTTTTTAAATCTAAAAGACCAATGGCAGACTTGCCCTGAGAACCAAACTCACTGTAGTATATGATGGGCTCCCACTGTGGGTTGCACACTGAAAATAATTTCCAAAACTAGAGAGGGACAAGGAAAAAGAAACGAGGTTTTCTCATACATGAGCAATGGATGTTATAAAATTTCTCCCTCTTTGAAGGAAAATTAGAGCTTAGATCATCCAGCTGCCACTAATTCACTTGTAACAAAGCATGATCAATTATTGCTATAAACAAAGCACATTCCAAAACAATTGAGGATGAGGCAATAAACCCACCCGTTAGAACAGACACGTTGGACAGGCTCCAGTCAGTCTCATTTAGGTGAGTAATTCAGACAAAGTTCCACTGCAATTTTAGGCATCTGGCCCCAGAGAGGAGGGGGAAGACGACAGTTCAGGCAGCCTGATACACTACTCTAGAGTCTTATTCTGGAGCTAGTGGAGAAGGCTGCTGAAGGTGTGGGGGGCATGCAGGCAGCCCTGCACCTGTGCCTCTCAGCTGCACAGGACAGGGGGATGTGGTCCTGCCACACCACAGCCCAGCAGGTTAGGAGATCACCCAGGAGATGCCACAACCAGGAGGGTGGACAGCATACAGCTTCAACAGGACTCAGCTTCATGTTACCTCCTCTAGGCTAGAGGAGGGCAGGTGGGGAGCTGGGGCCACTTTCCTTCATACAGGGCAGGGCTGTAAAGACAGTTGACTAGCTACACACACTGCACATGGCCGGAGTGTGTCCTGCCACCAAATTCTCACTGTGGTTCTCCTGGCACAGCTTCAGCTTGTTGCAGCTAGTAGTTTCTCAGACAGCATCCAGGCATGATGTGGGAGTGGCATAGGCAGGGTGCAACCATCACAGATTGGAGAGCAGGGGAATATAGCTGTATGAATGCAAGCTGTGCTATGCTATGCCAGTTATCTTCAACACAAAATAACAGTTTCTGGACCATTCATTTGTTTGCTCAGATGTAGTCACAACCAAAACAGGGTCTAGCACTCCTAGAAGAGTGCATAACTCCAAGGCTCAAATGATGTGTTTTCTAGTCTCCTCCTCACCTGAACTTATGAGACTTGTCTGCATAGTTACAAAGTGGGCCAGTTTTGGCAGGAACAGTGTCAAGTACAGTCACTCAGAATACTCCATGACAGATACCACACTCCTGCAAATCCACCAAGGCTAGTACCATGTGTTTACAATGGTAGACACAACCACTGGATGACTGGAAGCATATCCCCTGCCCCATGCCACCACCTGGAACGCTCTGAAATGCAAGTCTTATGGTGACACGGCACAGCAGAAAGAACTGAGCCAGACAATGGGACTCATTTCCGAAACAACATCATAGACACCTGGCCCAATGAACGTGGCATTGAGCTGGTATATCACATCCTTATCTGTGAAAATCAAATAATACAATGGACTGTTAAAGCAAACACTGAGAGCAATGGGTGGTGGGACCTTCAAACATTGGGATACACATTTAGCAAAGGCCACCTGGCTAGTCAACATTAAAGGATCTGCCAGTTGGTCTGGTTGTGCCCAATCAAAAATTTTATGTAAAGTAGAAGGGGATATAAAGTCCCTGTAGTGCACATAAAAAAGATCCTGGGGAAAGCATTCTGAGTTATTCCTTCCTCACGCAAAGGCAAGCCCATCTATGGGATTGCTTTTGCTTGAGGACCTGGGTGCACTTTGTGGGTAATGTGTGTGGATGGGGAAGTCCAGTGTGTGCTTCAAAGGGATCTGATTCTGGGTGGGAATAGCCAGTGATTTGGATTGTATGATATTAATTGCCATGTTACACTGTACATCATCACTGCTATGGTGCTATATGCAATAACAAGGGTATTACAGTAAGAATCACCCAGACTAATGAAGAATGGACTTTGATGAATCTGAACAAAGTGCAGCAATGATAGAACTGGACAAGAGTGGTGAAGGAATCAGAACTGACTTCAGCAGGCAACAGTCCAACACCACACACCATCTCTCCTGCCCTGCAGGACTATTTATGACAGATGGAGCCCAAAGTCATGGACTAAATCCCTTTTTAGAGGGATGGCACATAGACTAAGAGAATGATATCTGTGTGTATATATCAAAAGACAAGAAAAGTGACGTTGGTTACTTGGGATGAATTGAAAAGCATGGGACCTGGGCATGACATAGGTGGTATAGAATAAGGGGTGAATATTGTTCTGGGTTTGGCTAGGGTAGAGTTAATGTTATTCCTAGCAGCTGATCTAGTGAGGTTCTATTTGCAGGGATGGCAGGTGGAGGCAAGGAAAGGAGGAATCCCTGTCCTTATCAATGAGTATGCATGATAAAATACCTTCTGAAATCTCTTAAGCACTAAAAGTATCACAGCATTTTTTTCTGGTGGCAGGCCTGCCTTTAGAAGAACAATTTATTTCTTTTCTAGTTAGGTGTAGCATAAATTCTAATTACATTGACCTAAATTTGCTTGCTCTTTGCGTTTGTGTGGTATCCACCAGCTAGCAGCAGACACAAGTATACATTCATCTTTTAGCTCACACTCTTCAGCACTTCCAGTTTCCCAATGGCATCAGTATTGCAGGTCCTGCTACAGCAGGTCAAAGTTTTGGGATATTGTTATTTTGCTACCCAGACTATTTTTTTAAAAATTATGTTTGGAGAACAGGAAGTACCTGATTTGTGAAAGTCTAATTAATCCAGGACCCACACCCTGGATGTCAGTGTCCTTTTGAGGGGAAAAAAAAAGGAATAAATCAATAGAGCCTTTTAGCTTAGATGCCATTTACTAAAACGCAACATTCACATTGTCTGCAAATAGCAGTCAGCTGAAACTTGTTGGAAGATTAAGTTTCAATTACTGCTGACATTTCCAAAACACTGTGTGATAAAAAAGCCATTCAGATCCCCAGACCCAGACAGTCACCTCACATCTCCTGTTTTGGTCATTGGCTGTTGAAAGGGTCATCGCTGGCAAAATCCACTGAAAAGATACAGTCGCTGATATTTTTGTGCTTCAACAATCGTGAGACTCATTAACATAGGAGTCAAACAAGGAGACCAATCACACAGCACTCCCAGCAGCTTGCAGGATACACCAGTGTTCAGCATACATTGAAGCTAATGTGATTTCAAGGGAGATATTTGATTGTACAGGCAAGTGAGCTATCTTTACATGTATGGTTCATCAGCCAATAGTAGTGGTTTGGGGTAGAAAGGTCTGCCTGGATGTTTGAGTGTTGCTTTGTCATCTCTCATAGATTTCCTATGAGTCTCAGACAAGCTGTTTATGCCAAGTTAAACAGAGGGCTACATGAAGGTGATTTAGCTTCTTGTCCTTCTGGGCTTCCCAGGCTCTTGTGAGCAGGGTCCACCTTAAATTGGTATTGAGAGCATCCTTCCAGGGTAACTCCTTAGGTGTCTTTGAAGCTACTTTCCAGTGAAATACCTGCAAGTTTCAGCTGCCAAAAAAAAATAAAAATAGAAAAGAAAGGTTGGGCTGTGCAACTAAAATGGAGAGATCAGGCAGGGAAACTGAGAGGCCAGCAAATCTCCACTAACATCCTGAACTTGGACAGGCCATCTGAGCATCACCATCCCTGAATTGCCTTGCTGCCTCCCTGGAGAGTCTGGGGAGGATTATCTGAGTAGGTTTCACAGCTCATGCCTGCCCTGCCATCACACACAGCTGCTCTGGCTAGGTGACAGCATGTTTGGAAATGCCTATACCAGCTGCAGTGTAGACAGACTCTTGAATTGTGCACTTGTGGCTGGGATTGTCTCTTGATTACAGCCAATACAATCAATAGACTCTTGCACAAGAGGGTCTGTCACTAGGGTTGTTAGACACTACCAAAATGTCCATTGGAAATAACTCTAGCTATAAGAACATGGTATCCCTGAAGGTGTGTTCCAAGTATTTCTGGTACATCTGCAAGCCCTTCGGGAAATGAGACCCTTCCAAGGAATGGGAGTCCTTGGAGTATGGTTATATGAGTCACAAAAAACCACCATCTACAACTGTCTGTAGTCGAGCAGATTTGTGCTATCCAGAGTATAACTAAAAATAAAGGAATAATCTAATAAAGAAAGCTACAGGAGAAAGACTAGATGACAGGAATTTTCTTGTAATGTGCCCTCAGCTGGACTAAGCAGCTTCTAATTCCACTGATTTAAGTGGTTTGAGGGACAAGCTGTAGGGTTAGATAAAGGGCTGTTCTTAATCTGACTTACTTGAAGATTCACAGCACACATCTGTCTCATAGCTGCAACAATTTGTTTATCTTCATCTCTGAGACAGGAGGATTATAAGTTCAATTGAAAAAAAACCATACATGTGCAATGCCCATTTCTCCATTGCCTGGAAAAATGATAAATATTCTAAAACTCTAAAGAACTATTCAGAGTTTTAGCTAAACTGTCTCTTGACAAGCAGCAATTTTACAAAACCACCTGATTCAGGAAGAGCAGCTGAATTCCCTTGTTTGGGGAAGGGATCTTATTTGGGAAGAGATCTTATTTGGGGAGAAGTCTCCATAGATCCAGTCTTTCTCATTTAAGACTATTCTGTACCAATAACACTATTTGGACCATCCTTAAAATGGACCGACCCCTGTATCCAACACAGCTACTTAGGTTTCTCATCTTTCAAACACCTGACAAAGCTTGGCATTATTGAGATGCATTTCCCAGTATATGATGTACCTCAAACCATGTTAAGATTTATGCAGTGCATTAATTGTTGCACTGATGAGTATTTCCTACCACTTTCTTTCCCTCCCCAATTTCCTCCCTAAGAGCATTTAGTGCTATTCAGATTACTTTGTACATGAATGTTGAGTGCTGATACATACACAGCAGGGCTATTTCCACCAGCTCCTTTCTCCAAAAGAGACTGATCTACACCCGCAGCTGACAGCTCTCCCTCTGACACTAACTTTCTGATCACAGTACAGTGTCTTTCATCTGAGAATGCTTTTAAAAGAAGACTCCTGACCCAAACACCAACAGAGCCATTGGGCAGCTCTGCACACTGTGAACAGTAAGACCCAGGAGCCCCTCTAATCTGCTGCTGACGTCAGGATGAAATACAGGTCGGCTATGAATCAGCCTCCCACGAGCAGACTTCAATGGGAGGAAAATCAGATTGCATGGACGTGTTTCAGCCAACCTACTGAAAGAAACGATTGAGAGATCAAGACCTCAGGGTTTGTCATGACCTGGACTGGTTTATATTCTGCACATAGTTGCTGCTTCCCACGAACATTGGATGCAGTGCAGCATGCCAGGAGCAGTATTAATGTGCACCCATGGAGCTTCAGTGCACTCACTCTGGAGGGAGAAGGAAACTGGTGGCGTAGACAATGGAGGTGAGCTGAAAGCCCAAGTGAGTATTTTATGCCCATGTATGACAGATAAAAATCAAAAGACAAAATCCACTGTCGCTTACATTTTATTCTCATGGAGGGTCTTGAAAAGTTTCAGTGGTCCAGCTGGGACTCAATCTGGGCTTCAATAAGCTTCAGTTAGATCAGATGTGAGGTTTAAGGTCACTAAACTACCCTGTAAAATCTCCAGAGTGCTTCCTTTGAAAATGTGTCTAAGAATAAAATTCTTGAAAGAATATAAACCAAAAATACCTCATTATTGGCAAGGAAGCTGATTTACTGAAATATCTAAGATTAGTTGTAGCTTGGGCCTTTTCTTCTGATAATTTAAGTGTGAATACACAGAGCACTTACTTGTTTTGCTTTATAATAAATCATTAGCAAGTATATGGAAACAAAATGGAACAGTCATTTCCTACCTTAGGCTGACCCTAGTTCCGATAACCCAGTGCTTTCCACTAATACAATAATTCTTTTTATTGTAGAGCCCTTTGCAGCTTGTTGTGATGCCATTAAGGAGCTCACAAAGAACACGATGTAGTCGTTGCCAAGGGATGAGATGTGTGACTTCAAACAAGGTGCTCAGCTTTTCTCCAATTGGAAGTCCAAGAAGTGTATGTGCAATACACAGCAAAAGGAATGAGTCTCAAATACAACCCATGGCTAACTGAATAAATGTTGAAAAAGCTACTGCTAGACACTGTATTCATATGTTACAAAAGCATTTCAACAGCTGAATGTCAAGCAGTACATCTATTTTTACAGTCATATTTATAACTAATTTTAAGAAACATTTACTCCTTCTCTGCTAACAAAAGGATAATTTTTAGCATGATCCTATTATATGTCCTAAAAACAATTACATGCCTTTTTAGTCCAGGAAACCAATATTTTTCAAACTTTTCAAAATGAAGTCATTATTAGTTTATATGGCACTTTGATTTATACATTTATGCACTCTTCTAACCAATATCTCACACCTCTCTTTCCCCACTCCGTCTTAAATCATGAAAAATATACAATTTATTTCAGAATCCAGTGCATTACCAGAAAAATAAATCTACATTATTTCACTGGACCCTTCCATTAAAGACTGCAACCCTTTCTGCAGAGATGTCAGCATACATACCAAAAAAATTATATCAGCTAAAACCCCTTCATCAGTGTGCTAATATTTACTAGTCTAAACTCCAAACTGCAGCAAACACAGTAATAAATCTCGTCAGCCAGAAGTTCATCCTTACTGTTTCCCCCTCAGATCAGAAAATCAAGCACTGAAGGCTTATAAATTTGTCATCAGCCAAAGTGAAAGGTGAGCTGTGTGAATTTCTCACCCAGCACTGCCTGAACAGGAAATGAGCAGAAGAGGCTGGTGATGGCACATAGCTTGCAGGCAAGTGGCATTTCTTTAAGGAGTCTCTGTCAGGCACTGACAGTGTTATACAAATGCAGGAATCTCAGATACCTCGCACCTGCTTTGTGCATCCACTGGAAGCTGTGAGGATCTATAGTTTACTGTCTGTCAACCTGCGGCACCAGGGAACCCTGTTTATCACCCAGGAGGGTACTATTCCTCCAGCCCTCCAGTCCTCCACCTTGCACTTCACTACAATTCTTCTGAGTTAAGTTCATTCCTGTTTCTCTGCCTATAGCACATGAGGCTCCTAGCATCCTCCTCCTCCACAAGAGACAGCGCCCCAGGACTGAACCTCAGCATATGAGGCAGACCACCAGCTCTCAAATACAGCATCTTTTAGCAGCAGAAGGCTTAGCCTTATTCTCCACCACACTCTCTCCCTAACTAGGAGGTGCTCACCCTCGTAGCTGAAAAGGGGCTCAAAAGCCCAAACAGACCCAGCAGTGCTCCAAGGCCATATTCTTGGTGTGCCTGTCTCTAGGCACATCATGGCAACAAAGCAGGGGCTGTGACAGGTAGGACAAATGGTCCCAATAGGACATGCTGTTTAGGGAGACCATGCAAGTTTGACCACTTTCTCTGATCCATTCTGAATGTCCTCTATTTGCTGATGGATCGCGTGAATGGTAGTTCTGTTTTCAATTTATCCACTGCCTTTATTACTGTCAGTGCGAACCTTTACCCTCCCCTTCCCATTTGTTGAACAGCTTTCCCATTTGTTAGCTTCCCATTTGCTAACCTTTCCATTAGTTAACTAGCTTTCATCTGGTACCAGGACTTTCCTCCAGTAAGCAAGGAAGTTGCTTACTTCCTTGAGCAACATTTGTTCATCCAAGTATCCACTCATCCAAACACATGATATCCACTGGATCCCCTCTATCCACATGCTTCTGGACATCTTTCCAAAATTGCAGTGGGATGGTGGAGCAGGAATCCTTTACCATGGCAACTTCTTCTCAGGAGTCACGGGAACAAACACTCAGAAAACTTATTTTTCATTTTGAAGTCCACCATTTTACAGGGGATGGGAGTCAGTTTTACTGGTTCATCATCCCCATGAGCCCCTCTACAGTCTCTTGTGTTGAACTGGCAGTTCAGCAGTTATCTGGTGCAACGGCAGTTTGTAAAGAGAGGTTACAAACCTTGGACAGTATCTAATTCATCTATTTTATCTAATATTTCCCACATATTTCCTTCATGCTGATTTCACTCCTTTGACCCATAGGCCCTGAGGAATGTATGCAGTGTGGGAATGTCTTCAACACTTTCAACAATGTGTCCATCAAAATTTCAATGAGCTGTTCTGTTATGCCTTACTGTCCATGAAGTCCTATTTGTCAGTCAGGTCCCTTTTATATTTTTCTGCTAATTCCTTACCTTTCTTTAGATGTACCAGTGGAACATTTTACTCTTGACTTGAATATCTTTTGTGAGGTGTTTTCCAAATTCTTTTTTTGGCCTACTTACTCTCCTGTTTACCCTTGAGCTCACCTATATTATGAGCTTTGCCATTACTTTTATTTAAAAAATAGTTCTGCTTTACTTGGACACTCTTTTTTCTTCTTTAGAGCCACCCTGACTTTTTATTGTTCATGCTGTGTTTTACTGGACTGCTTTGTGCTCTTTTTGATATGTGGCACACACTTCACCTTTTCAGACTTGTTTTGGGGTTTTTTATCTTGCTCTCTGTGGGTTTTTTTGATGGATTACTGCCCTTTAATGTTGCTCCATGTTTCTGAATTTAACATCTGGATGCTGAATTAATGTGTCCTGCTCTCTCTCATCACAAAGTTAAAACTATTTGTATTGTGGTTGCTGCTATAACCATCTCTCCCTCTAATGATTCCCAGGTAAAACCCTGTACACCACTGAAGACCAAATCCAGGCTGATGGCTTTCCTTGTGCATCCTAGGACTGGTTGCGATGTGAACCCATCACTCATCACTATTGCCTCATATAGGCTGTCCAAGGGTGTCCCATGTTAGCAGAAACAAAAAAGGGAAAAACACTGTTCCCATCTTTGGTTTTACCAATGTACCATATCTTTGTTGACTGTTAGATTACAGTACATCGTAGAGTAATGTCAGTTTATTAAAAAGAAATAGCAAATATTCCCTTCTACATCTCCAAAAATCTAAATACTCTTATCTGAGCATGCACCAGATGTGTTTACACCAGACTCCTGTGTCATTCAGCTGAATACATTGTTTACATCCAGAGCTGCCTTTTACATGATGAGTGTCCTTGAAAATTTTGTCATAATGTTTTCCAGTGAAAAATAATTAGTTGACTACATATCAATTTCTGCTAGCGAAAAGTCTCAGACAGAAATTTCATGATGGGGGAAGAATCTTTTCCCAACCAGCTCTAATGTTTACTTCACCACAGACAGAGTCATCATTTAAAATTTCTCCCTGAGGCATTGTAAATAATGTCACCATGCACTGCTCCAAAAATTCAAGAAACACAAATGGCAGAGGCAGTGGCCTTTGTGAATGCTAAGATTTGCTTCCCTACAAAACTTAGTTAATACCAGGTATCCTCTGAAAGGTGTTATCACTGTATCATGCAATTACACGACCTTATGGTGATGGCAGACTACTTTACAAGAAGACCATATGGAAAATACAACCACAGATCAATTAGTTTGAACATGCTTTTGATTAAAGCACTGAAGCTGACAGGACACTTCTCAAGCCTTTGAGATTATCCATGTTTCATAAATATCACAGCACAAACATTTTCTCACAGATTCTGTTTCAGCTTGGTAATACCCTCCATAAATCTGTGCCCAGACTCCAGCATGCACCAAGATCTTGAAATCTGACAGCAAGGACTGGGAAACCACAAGAGTTTAGGCAGAAGAGAAGATGTGTCAAATTACAGGAAGATACACCAGATATCTCATGCTCCAAACGATACCACATATTTCTGAAGCATCTTTTGCCCTCACATGCCTTACAGATAGTGTGACAACATTCTAAGCTCTTACATGGGCTAAGCTGATTTCTGTGGTCTTAGATCTCTGCTCTAATAGAAAACACATAAAATACCACAGTTGAGAAAATCTGTCAAGATTGTTATTGTAGAAATGAAAATGCACTGTTTAGTTTCAAGTAATGTCACTTAATGTCTTAAATAGCTATTTGGTAGAGATGAAGCTACACTGCACAAAGAATAAATGCAATTTTTGCCTCCTGTTGTATCTCTGTTATGTGGAGATACACAAATTCACATTCTGGAAGTAAATGACATTTAAGCAAAAGGAAGGTTATGCTTATAGAGACTATAATTGACTAATACAAGACATTCTAAAATACATGTTAGCAAGAGGAAGGAAATTAAGTCCTTTCTCTTTTAATTCATAGGAAAAAAATCACATAAATGTTTCTGTCAGAATTTCAGATTTTTCTATAAAAAGGAAAAGCAAAGACAGTAATGCCTGTTTTCTTTTTAAAGTTACTATTTTTTCTCTACCACCTGAATTCAGCCCAGTGCCAGCTGGGGTAAAGGCGGCGGATGGAAGGAGCCAGAACAATGTTTTACAGGTTTTGAAAAATGTAGCACCTTTTTTGCCTTTTATTTTTGGGGGTTGTTTTTTCGTTGGGGTTTGGTTTTTGGTTTGTGTGTGTGTCTGTGTCTGTGTGTGGTTTTTTCCTTCTCTATTTGCAATAGCTGTGAGGACTTCTGGTCTTAAACTGGTCTAAAACCCTTTCCTGCAGAATTTTGCTCCCAGCTCCACGGCCCTTGGGAGCTACCTCTGAAATCGAGGCTGAGCTGCCTCCAGCCAGAGCCAGCTTGCTGCTCCGGGCATGTGGAGACATCCTCTCTCCTGCAGCTGGTGAGGAAGGGGATAGAAATAGGGAAGAAAGAAGTCCTGTCCACCTCATGTTCAGCTGTGGGAGCCTGGCAGAGGCAAGGAGCTGGCTAGCAGCTGGCTTGAGCCCCAGGCTGCTCCAGTTCCCATTCTCTCACTCCCTGCACAGCACCTCTAATTAGTTAAATCTGAGTGTTTCAGTGTTAGTATTGGCCCTAAACCAGGGCAAATAAACAAAGAAATTTGAGAAGATGCTTTAACCTTCAGTTCATGGTTGGTTTATGCCAGAGAAAGAAGAAGGTGCTGTCACTTTCAAGAGGGAACATGAGCAATGAATTAATCAAGCTTCTGTCTCACTATCTAGCTGTCACCTGGCATTTATTAGTAAAGGACAAGTTTGTTGTCTTATGTGATTTTACCATGAGGTCTGTCCAACTGGTTGGTAGCAGTTCCAGTTGCAGAAGTGCCTTTCACTTGCCAGCTAGATTAGCTCCTTCCCAGCATTTCTGAGCAAACACACAAGATTATCTGACTGAGACCTTGACTGCATCAGTGCTGATATTAACGTTAGTTGGTGACCTGGTAAGACAGTTCCACTAAGCACCCAGGCTCTGGGCAGCTGGTAGGACCTTGCTGGGGCCAGCAAAAGTCTTCATCTGCTAGTTGCAGGGCAAGAGGATGTTTTGTAATAATTCTTCTCCAGAAGATGCCACTCCCTGCAGCTTGATGAATAGAGGCAGGCAGCACCACCATGTAAAACTTTGTCATGAGGTGTCGCATCTACAAGGGTAGGCAGGTTTGGGCTGAGGGACACTCAGTGATTGCCTAGATGCCAATTTTTCAAACTAACAAATTGCAGAGCTTTCTGTGTGGAAAAACAGAAGCTATTTCATCAGGAGGACCAGTGTCCTGGAAACTGCCCTCTCCTAACCAGGCCATGAGAAATTCACTAGTGAGATTCTGCCCTTGCGATACAGACATGTTGAAGTAACATGTATCAGATTTGGACTAGATGATCATTTAAGTGCTTTACAATTGAAATAGTTATGTTATTCTATTCTATTCTATTCTATTACTTCAATTTCTATTTTATTCTTTCTGCTTTATCAAGTGATCAAAGGCCCGAAATGCAGAAAAATACAACCCAGCTATTTCTGATTCATTTGACATCACTAAGAAGTCAAGCTGAAGATCTCTATGGAAACAGTGGGATTCATCATAGGAAATTCATTGGATGGGTCAGTCCTTTCAGGTGGTTTGGTGTTAGACAGATACCAGGTATTTTCTTGTCCACTTCTAATTGGAGGGAAGGGACAAGCTCTCTCAGAAAGACTGACCACCTCACTGTAGAACCTGTTGCTCCCTGGCACCCCACTAGTCCAGGGCAAGTAAAACCTGTCATTGTCATCAACTACTTCATGTCTGAGCCCTCTCCCTGTCTCAGTTTAACCTGGTGTTCTGCACTGCAAGTGGAAAACAGCAGGGTCTGCCCCAAGAGGCCATGGGCTTCTCCTCTTGGCCATCAACAGGCCATTCCTGGACTGAGATGCCGCACAACATGGAGCTGGAAGGCTGACTCAAAACGTCGGTGGACGGAGGCAAAAGTGGCTTTAGCCACCAGACACTGACAGATGCCACCTGTCTGCTGACAGGGAGGCAAACAGATAAAATGCCTGGAGGGCCACATGGAGGAACTCAATGGCCCAGACAGCAACACTTGAGAAGTCAGGAAAGCAGCTTCTCACAACATCTCACCAAACAACCTTCTGAGGATATGCACATCAGCAAGGCCCAGTGAAGCCAGGACAGCTTTTGACAGCCCTCCATGGTGGAGAGAAAGTCAGCCTCAACTCCCATTGACTTTCAGCCTGACTCAGGCACATGAATGTCCTTCACACTACCTGAAAGCCTCCCTTTTCTAGTGCACTTGAAAATAATAGTCATTTCATTTTGCTGAACTGGACAGAACTGATTATGCCTCTTATCAATAATAGAGAAACAAGGTTTTTTTATGTATACACAGTGCAAAATACTGTGAAACAGATGTAGGAGTATAGATGCTATTTGTGAGATGCACCAGCTGGCTCTGCTGCCCCTCAAATGCAAGGTATCTTGCAGTCTTCATAAAGGTTATGTATATAACAGGTTGAAAGCAGAAATGTGATGTCTGAAGGTGAAAGTAGACATGAAATAGAGGGGTGGATTTTTAAACTGTACTTGAGTTAGGATTTTTTGAGATGTGAGAAGGAAGATTAATTGGCTTAAAATATAGTTTAGTTTTCTAAAAAGAGAAACATATTGCGAGACTTCTCATACTATGGTGAGTTTGGACAAATTCTCAAAACCAGAGATGCTGGACTTTCATCTTCAGAACATATCTATGCATACAGTTGTGAAAACTTATTTGCACTGGAGCAGTAAGCACAACAGTACTGAATCCACTGCTCTGTAAAGGCATTTATGTGTGCACTGGCTTACACCAAAGGCAATATTTCAACAACACAGCTCTTCTTTCAGAGCCTAAGGCCCATTTTCAAAGGTGATCAAAACATCTCCAAGGCTAACAGAGGCTGAGTTATAACAAGAGTCAAAAACTTAGAAAAGTCAAAAGCTTGGGCACTTCCAAATATCCTACTCTTAGTCTCCATTGAGCACTGCTTCTACTGCTCCATTCTGGGCAGTGCGAGGCTTTTGTAGATACATGAGTCAGTCCCATAGTACTAAAAATGTGAGACTTGTCTTCTGCAAGGTAGTAAACACAAAGGTTGTCTTATGCCCACACATCACAGCCTAGATTTCAATGGAAAGAACAGGAGGGTGCCAATGTTCCTCCAATAATTACTCTAGCAAAAGTAGGGCTTAAGAATTAGTGTCTTGGCCATCACTACAATTGGTGCACCCTTATACCTTTTATACAGCTATGTGCATAACTGCAGGGAAAAAACCCAAGCAAAGAACAACTGCTTCAGTGCCTTCCCAGCTGGGTGATGGAATGACTGAAACTGAGGAATAAAAGATGTGACTGATGATGATCCAAGGCATATTACAAACACAGATTGCAATGGGGGGGAGAGATTATAAGACCACCTCTTGCATAGATGAAAATTAAAAGTAAATATGTGAAATAAATACTGTGTTTATATAGCTATACACCTCTGATATGCAAGTTAGAGCAGTAAGAAAATGTGGCATCCAACTCTGAGCTTCATGCTGCAGCCGCAGAGGAGCCGTCCAGGAGGGACCTGAGCACTGCATGCTGCAGACAAATAGGGAAACATTAGCAAGGGCGGGTCAGAGCTGCGAAGCAAGGGATGTTAGTAATAAGTTCCCAGGAACTTCAAGTGGTTTATCTCAGCTCAGTGACAGGTTTATTCATTTATGTGTTAGAAACAAAGTGGCACTTGACAAATAATCAGAAAAAAACCTTTTTCTCTTAGGCTTTGCATAGTCACATCTGCCCTGTGCCGCTTTCAGAAAATAGCTAAGACAGACATTTTATTTGGGGAACAACAGGTTTTCTTGCATGCGGAGGTATGTCAGGCTTCCATTTATCACAGTATAAACAAAATAGAAAACCCATTTGAAAGCCACTGCTTTCAGATGAAGATCTCTGCTCTCCACCAGGTGACAATTTAAAACAAATTAAAACTCACATGTCTCATCACTGGTGAATATTGGACCAATATATTTGGGCTCCTTTAAGAGTTTCTTATTTGTATTTCAAGTATTTTTACACTTAGGGTAATCATTTCCATCAAAGAACTTTTTATTTTGCAGTTTCAAGCAGATGCTCACAACTAAAATATTAAGAAAATACTGAACAGTTGAAGTTGGCAAGGACTTCTTGAGATCACCTAGTCAAACTCTCCAGCTCAAGCAGCTAGAACAGGTTTCCCAGGACTGTGTCCAGTTGGGGTTTGGATAGTGCCAAGGATAGAGACTCCAACCTCTTTGGGAAGTCTTGTGCCAGTGTTTGACCACCCACACAGGAAAGAAGTGGTTTAATGTGTTCAGATTGAATTTTCTTTTTTATTTCTATTTTGGGCCCAGTGCATCTTGTCCTGTTAGTGGGCACTGACAGGACAAGAAAAGTCTGAGAAGAGAGAGGAGTCTAGCTCCTTCTTCTTTACTTCCTCCCATCATGCCCCACTTAAGCCTTCTCTTCTCTAGGCTGAACAGTCCCAGCTCTCTCAGCCTTTTCTTACAGAGGATATGCTCCTGTCTCTTCATCACCTTCACGGTCCCGTGCTGGACTCACTCCAGTATATCCATGTCTCCTTTATATTAAGGAACCCAAAAACTGGATTCAGCACTCCTGATGTGTACTCATTCATGCTGATCAGAAGGGAAGGTCCCTTCCCTTTACCTGCTGCCAACATTCCTTCCAGTGCAGCCCAGGCCTTTGGCACAATGGTGCATTGCTGGGTCATGGTCAGCCTGCTGTTTACCAGGACCCCCAGGTCCTTTTCTGTGGCGTTGTTTTCCAGCTGGTCAGCCCCCAGCACGTACTGAGACATGGGGTTGTTCCTCCCCAGGTGCAAGACTTTATATTTCCCCTTGTTGAACTTC
The DNA here is from genome assembly GCF_000695815.1 of Acanthisitta chloris. Lineage (NCBI taxonomy): Eukaryota > Metazoa > Chordata > Aves > Passeriformes > Acanthisittidae > Acanthisitta > Acanthisitta chloris. The sequence goes on along the minus strand of NW_008685749.1, from coordinate 21,647 downwards.
ACAAATTTTCTCTCTACTCAGCTCTTCAGCTTGTTGAGGTCCCTCTGGATAGCACCACAACAATCTGGGATATCCCCCTAGTTTTGCATCATCTGCGGAGCTGCTGTGGGTGTTCTCTATCCCATCTGCCAGGCCAATAATAAAGATGTTAAGTAGTACTTGCCCCAGTATTGAGTCTTAGGGTCCACCACCAGTAACTGGCCTCCAACTGAACTTTGTGCAGCTGATCACTACTCTCTGCCACAGTCTTTCAGCCAGATTTCAATCCACCTATTTCTCTTATATGCACTTTGTCAGTTTCTCTGAGGGTGTTATGGGAGACACTGTCAAAAACCTTACCAAAGACAAGGTAAACAGTATCCACTGCTCTCTCCTCATCCACCATGCTAATCATCTCATTGTAGAAAACTGTCATGTTGGTCATGCATGATTTCCCCTTTGTAAACTCATGGTACTGCTCATAACCTTCCTGTCCCTCGTGTTTGGAAATGGTTTCCAGGAGCAGTTTCTCTTTCATCTTTGCAGGACTGGGGTAAGGCTGATAGTAGTACCCTGGACCTTTTTCTTGCCCTTCTTGAAGGATATATGTTAAGAAAACTTCCTTGTCTGACCATCCAGGAGTCATTCTGACAGTCACTCTTGCACCACCTGAACTGGCATCAAAGCCCCTTTGCAGTGACTCACACCACACACACAGTCAGACCAGGTTTCCTTACCAGCTCGACCCCACGTTTCCCATAGCAGAGTACCAGGTGACCGAATCCTTAAAACAAGTTAATCACTATGAAAACTAAATAACTGAAGAACAGAAGAACAGTTCAAGCTGGTGCATCCAAGGAGGCATTGCAAAGGAACCCCTGGGCTTTTATATAGTCTTTTTATACAGTCTAAGGGCAGGAAACTCTGGGGGTAGTCAGCTCCTGCTGTGTCTCTGAGTGTCAGGTACCTGGCTGTGCTGCAGGTCCCTGTTATGTCCCTGTGCCTTCTGTTATGCAGTGGCTCTGCCATTCACAGCCTCTTGCCTTGGACTTGGGCTTCTGCCCCCCAGAGCTCAACTTCAGCTCGCACTGCAGCTGCACGCCTAGCTCCCTGCACTGAATGTATTCCTCAACAGTAAGAGTGACATTTGCTCTCTCAAAGTCTTCAGGAACCTCTCCCAGTCACCACAGTGGCACTGCTGTGCCATATGGAAATTAAAATCTGGACCTGTTGCAATCCTAATACCCCTGGACACACTGCATATCTCCCCAGGAAAGGAAGAGAGAGGGCTGCCTTTTCAGAGAAGGATGTCTATCCTGCTTCTCAGATAGGGACTGAAATTTACTGTCCTGGTTCTTAGTAGTGGAAATGTACAATTTTGATTTGAAATATTTCAAGGTTTGATATTTCTCCCAAAAGGTGCAATTTTCTATAGCAACAAAATCTTTTTTTCCAAACCAGCTGTATCACAAAAG
>NW_008685749.1:11212-20170 GCF_000695815.1 Acanthisitta chloris | reverse complement strand
GAATGCTCTGAAATCAGAAGGAAAATACATCAATACCAATGGGACCACCAGCAATGACTAAAGTGCAGTCATTGTTTTACTATTCACTCCCAGCAGGCTACTCTGGCTCCATACAATGTTTTCTTCTATTCTGTGCAGTTAAACTACTGAAATCCCATCCATTCCCTCTGATACTCCCACTTGTGCCACAATAAGGTTGAGTGACTCTTTGAGTCTGGTGGCAGCCAAAAAGGCACCATTTCTCCTCACATCCATCAGGCTCTGTGGGTAGGGAGAGGCATGGGCAATTCTCTGTCATGGGGCAAAGAGCAAAGATCTACAAGAGCAGGCATAAATTATACTTGTCATCACTTTCCTACTCTGTGGAAAAGGCATGCAGACCTTCGAAAAAGCACTTTTAATATATGCATTATTAATGGAAAGCTAGCACACAGTAATAGCACTTTCTGCTACAACTGCTGTCTGCAGATGGATGAAAGAAGCTAGTGCTTGATGAAAGGCATGACTGATTATTATAAACTCATGAATAATTCTGGTTTACATTTGAAAATTGCACTTGTACACACTTCTCTCCCAACACAGGCATTTTCAAAATGCACAAACTCTCTGAGAATTCATGTTCAGATGCTTTTCCCATTGCTTTTATTTAAAAGACATGTAGAGAGTCACTTAGTGACATGCTTTATTGGAGGAGTTGGCAGTGTTAGGTTTATGGTTGGATTCAATGAACTTAAAGGTCTTTTCCAACCTAAATGATTCTATGATTCTAAAACAAAATTGTGAAAGGTAACCTTTCCATACAGCAGCCCACCCAGACCTTCAGCCAATACAAACCTGCAACGACAGTTTCACAAGAAAGTTTCTTTCCTGAATTTGAGTGCTTCCAGACAAGCAGAAGAAGAGTGAGGCACAGATGTACTGAAAGGGTAAGGGAATTTCTTTTACATTATTTCTACTTGTTATTTCAATGATGGTTTAATCCACAGTGCCTTAAAGAGCAGCTTTTATCCTATGTCAGAAAATTCTCAGACCCCAAAACAACCATTCTGAAATAGCAGTTTTACTTAAGCGCTCTGCTTCACCAAGGAGAAGCTGACAATAAGCAGGTATGATAGTAGTAAGCAAAGAGATGGAGGAGCTGCTCAACCATCTCTGCAAGCCCTGTCCATTCTGGAAAGCTGAGGCACAGAGAGGGGCCAAGACCTGCTCCATACAAAGCTGGGAATAGCTTCTACTTTTGGTTCACATATATCCATTACTGCCACTTCTCCCAAGCCAGGCTTCTTCTGACTGACCTGGCACTACAGTTTTCAGCTCTTTCCTTTGCTCTTCATCACCTGTTGTTTCTGCCTGTGGATAGGGAGCCACAAAGGCTGTTCTAACACGCAATTGTGTTTCTGGTTTTGGATGTTATCCGGGTCTGATAAGACACAGAGGTTGGTCCTTTCTTATGGGACTCTGCCAGGGCACTGATTGGGTCAGCTGCCCTTGAGTTGCTGGGTCAGCACGCAGCAATTCCCAGAGAAGGCACCTCGCAAGTGTCCCGAGAAATCTGTGATTCAGGTGTGGCCACAGATTTACCGTAGACAGTGGAGACTCGTTATCTGAGCAGCTGGAGAATTTTGGTGGAATCTCTGTGGACAGTGGTGCCTCCTTATGCAGGCAGCCAGGGATTTCCACGGCTGGAGACATCCTGTGGCTCAGGAAGCTTTGAGGCAAACAACCAGGCCTTTGCCATGCAACAAGATGTCAAAGCCAGGCAATATTGAAACAAACATTTTTGATAGGTGCCTTACAGGTGTGATTCACCAGAAACCAGTACATTCCCTCTCCGTCCTGCACCACCTAATTCATGTTTCTACCATCTAGATAAAAGGCAGGGTGCTGCAAGATGAAAGCTAGATTTAGGCTGTGATTGAAACTGCTTGAGAGTATACCACAGGGAAACTCTGAATCAGACTGTAGAATAGCAAAGATTTTTTTCCCCACCAAGATCAAGGCTGTCCAAGGGAGCTCATGGCTTGAGTCATTTGGCTCAAGTAGTCATTTGACTATTTTTGGTTTTGGTCATTAACTAAAAGAGCTGAAAAATCACCCAGTTCCCAAACCAACAGCTGTGCATCCGCCTTTCAGTCAAAGTGAATAGGCAAAAACTATTCTGATTTGAATTTTTAGGTCAGGCTGTACCAGAACTTCATAAACTGCTTGCAGGTGCTGAATTTTTTATGGTGGTATTTTCAAGAGAATGGTCATTAGGTTGAACAGTGTTTGTTCTGGCAGATACTACTGTTTCCATGGCATGCAAGAGAGGAGAGGTTCAGTGGAAACTATTTTTTAAAGTATAAGGGAGATAAAGCCATTGTAATAACAATCCTCCATCTGCTCATCACATGGCCTGTTCTTCCCCTTCTTGCATGCATTCAGAACATCCCCCACTCTTATTAGCAAGTCTTGATTTCTGGGACGTATTTTCTTTGCAGAGGAATATTTATTCATTTATGGACCCATTCAAAGCTTTAGACATGTACATAGCTTACGCTCTTAACATCTTGTCAATTTCAAGCAGAGGGAGAAATTCCAGGAGTTAGTTAGAAGGATGACAAACTATGCCCTCATAGGATGCACTTTGCTGCTCATGACGGCAGTGGGAAGTGCTCCCGCTTATCTGATGGTGGGATGAGCCTCTCCCAGGCTTTGCTGTTTTGTCAACAGGGAAAGCAGCCGGTAACTTGCATGCCTTCCTGAGGAAAGGAAGAGCAAACATCCCTCCCTGAGCCACGTAGTGCAACAATGTGCTGCATTTTGTTTGTTTGTTTTCTAGTTTTCATTTGTGCATTGAGTCCCAATTTGTGTAACAACTGTTCAGGCTGAGATCTGTTTTGCAAATCATTGTGAAGTGAGCAGCAGTGGCAGATTTGTTTCAGCTGTTTTTGTTGAGTGTAACTGAATGCAAAATAGTGGGCTTTGGAAAGAAAAGACAAAACGGGAGGGCCATTCTGAGCTGCTAGTCCTTCAGCAGCCCTGTCAAAACCTGTGCAAAGAGTAGCTCACACAAAGTGCCTGGTTTATGGCTGCACCTACCTAAAAAGGCTGGGAAACTGACTGTCACGGTGGTGTAAAATGTTTCCGGTAAATACAGTCATTACACACTAAACCCACTGACAGCCTAGTATTAGCATCCAAAGCAGGAGCCACTCCCAGCACACAATGCCAGGGCCCCTGTGGGACCTGAGCATCACTCAAGGCCAAGTAATATCATGCAGCCTGCAAATGAACAGTCCTCACCCAGACCAGTTCACCTCATCTTGCCCAGACAAAATATCATGAAGTATATGCAGCATAGGGCAAAAAATGATCATCCTTGTCTTTTTTTTTCCCCACACCTTTTTTTGAGGCTTCCTGCTTGAAACGTCATGACTAAGTCTGATGCCATCCCCTAGATATAACAATGATTTGTTCATGATACCACAGCTGCAGGATACAAGGACTGGCAGACACAGCCCCTTCCATGCAATGATCTCAGGACAAATAACACAGACTTGTTTCTCAGAGACTTCTAGTTGGAGCTGGGATTTCCTTGGGTTCAGTTCCCAGAACAGTGAGAATCTCTCTGCCAAAATATAGCCAACAGAAACAGAGAGAAACACTGCAGTCAGTGAACATATAGCTATTCAAATACCCCCATGCTAATCTGGGCACTGAATTGTGGTGCCTGGATGTCTCCTTATTCTTCCAAGGTTAGTAGATGAGGGCTGCTATAGAAAAATCAGGAAATAAAGGGTCTTTCCAAGGACAGCAGGCATACATCATTACATCCCTCACAATAACAGAAGCCCTGCATTTCCCTTGCATTTCATTCACTGCTTTCAAGCACCAGTAAATTTCATCAAAACAAAATGATGAGAACAGCCTCACTTCCTCCAGCTTCCGTGGGGAGGGCACCCTCTTTGAAGCCACAGCTTCTGTGGTCACTGCTTGACTTGCATTATTGAACAGCCTTGCTGATGTCTGCCAGCCAATGCACCTCCCTGCTGCAGTATCAAGCTGTTTCATCTGCACCGAGTATATCCATATTTACATAATAAATGAGACATATCAAAGCATAATATATTTATACTATACCTCAAGCCACCTGTGCATTATCATTCCAGTAACCTCTCCAGCAGGAAATGAATTCCACATCCTCACAGAGCAGAAATATGAAAATTAATTGATAAGCTACAAATGGATCTTTGGGAACCCAAATGTGTGGAAGATTGTTCAGCCAAAATTAAACCTTGTATCTCTGGAGAAAAGTGATTTATCATTTTAAGATCTTTCAGCCAGGTTTAGGGATTTGTTAGTGATTGTTCCTTGATCAAGTAGCTGAAAAAAAAACCCATTCCTCTGTGTGTGAGACTGGAACTGCAAGTCTACCAAGATACTGTCCTGAGTTGTAGTGGGGTTTATGCATATATATGTGAATGTGTGTGTGCATAGATACATAGAGCAGTGCCTACAAGTCACCTGCAGTGATGAAAAGATTAAGTCAGAAATACCTTTATGGAAATGTTGAACTCACAGAAGAGAGTTATTCTGTCTTCACCTCTTCCCTTTGAAATGGCAAGACCGGTTTGCCTTGACCTCTGTATATTATGCATTCACTTTTTTGAATGTCACAGGAGAAATAAATGCTGCATCAATATTAATATTAATATTCTCCTTCTTGAGTCAGCCCAGGCAGCAAAGGAGCACAATGTTAGTGTAAGGAGCATACTAACCTACTGGCTTGTTAATTTGAGAGCTCAGATCCTGACAAAGGCTACGGTTGCACCATGCATTGCCCCCTGGCTGATTCCCTACAGAGATGATTCTGTTCTAGCAGTTCCCTGAGCCCATCCCCAGGGTGAAGGCACACATCCAACAGCTGTGTGTGACCTGGCCAAGCCTGTCTGTGTCCAGGGTGGCAGCTGGGCAGCCTCATGGCAGCATAACCAGCACCTCTTTGTCTCTTCTGCCCTATGATCCTGCTGCCTTGTTCAGTTGGAGGGTTGTCAAAAAGCCAGGGAGAGCAGAAGGATTTGCCACGCTCTTGATCAGAGTTTATAAATCATCTGTCGATGGAGTCCATGCTCTACCAAACAAACAGTTCTTGAAAGAATAAAAAATAGACCTTCACCCTAGTGCAGAAAAATCATCCCTGACATTACTTCTGAATCTGAGATTAAAACATAACAATAGCATGACAGCCAAGCAAGCCACTGGCACCGCAGTCTCTCTTTCTGATCAGGTCTTCCCTTATTTCCTAAATTATCACATTTGCTCAATTAATCCCACGTATTGCCAAAATGTTTTTCCATTACAAACACCAGCATCTGAGCTTACAGAAGGATTGATAAACAGAGGTTATGCACAGTCAAATCGATGAGATACACTTATTTCCTCCAATGCCTGTCATTAATAGGTGTTCAGCCCTGTTATGGCCCTATAAACCCCTCATGGAGTGGAAAGCTGCACTGGAGTAAACAAGAGCAAGGACTGCAGCCATCTAAGCCCCATCCACCACTGTGCTTTCCATTTATTCCATCATCACCACCATTAAAGCATAACATGGAGGCTTAGGGTGTGCAGAGCCTGCATTGGACCCAAACACTTGTTAAACATCACAGTATGAGTGAGAAAAGGATGATTTCTGCTCCTTCCCCAAAACCAACAATGTTAGAAGTCCTGGGTGCCCTACTATTGCACTGAGAGGATCCCTACCTCAAACACATTTAAATGTTCGGCTAACTAGAATGTATGAAGTCGGCAAAAAACCCTCCTTGTCTTTGTCTATGGAGTGAATCTTTAAATCTCCTCCACCCTCAGCCTGGTTTTGGGCTGCCATTGCTCCCAGTGTGGCCTTTGCCTCGGTGTATCTACCCGTGCCCAGTCTGCACGCTCTGTTCTGCAGAGCACCAGGCATGCTCATTGTGCTTAATGAATGCTAATTAATAGGATGTGTAGAATGGCACAGAGATTAAGATGGAGCATTTTTTCTCACTGAAGAATGATTAATATCTTGGACAGCTGTAAGTGTTGTGCTTTGTTAGCAGGATGTTGTATGGCAGATAGGTGCTCACACACACAAACAGCATCCCATTGGAATACTAATCAGTCCTTCTGCATTCAATTTGTTAAAAAAACAGTGTTTCAAATTCTGCACAACTAATGTTACAATTAAAACATTTGAATAGCTCTCATTGTAAATTTCATAGCCAAGCTCTTGTCCATGCCTACACACTCAGAGAAAACAGAGCTGGAGATAAATTCACTTAAGATAATTTAGGTCTTTAGTCAAGAAGAGCCGAAGTGGGAGAACAAATGGAGGATCCATCTCCAAAGCCAGGAATATGCTGTGTCTAGAGGGAGTCTGTGTCAATCAAATAAACTGTGTTTTCACATGGTTCATATTTGGCTCCCAAAGGTGCAGGGTGGCAGCTGGTAGGATTTTCTAGTATCACATTGAGGTTAACTGCCAGTAGCGTCCAAGTCAGGTACTGAAGCACACACGGGAATCCTACCAGGTCCTGTTTGCTCTCTGCTTAACTTTAGAGTCTAGTTCTCAGTAAAAATCTCTCTGCCTTCCCCCCATAACTGTGTTCACTGACAAGACTACCATAAGGAGGTGCTGGCCATTGACCACTGGAGCTTTTTCACTTACTAGACCTACTGCTCAAGCAACCCTCCCATTTTGATGGCCACAGGTTACAGGGCAACCCCATGAACTGCTCTGGCAACCTGTCCAAAGCAGCAGAAGAGATTTGACACCTCCAGGCTGCCCAGCTGCAGTCCAAAGAGGACACAGACATAGCTAGAAAGAGACATCCCTCCCAAAACAACCCACACTCAAAGCAGGCAGGCAGCAGAAAGCAACAACCCCAGGCCACACAGTTCTCCATTTTCAAAGACATATCATCCACACATGTTTAACCAGGTTCATGACATTGGTTAACAGAAAGTTCTTCACTCTATTTAGGCTGTGAACGCTTTGGGTATAAAAATCCTCTTTTTTATTTAACGGCTGATCTACCTGTGTGGCACAGCAGTGCCATGTCCTGATGGGGTCATACCAACAGGGACCCACCTGTGGGCCTCAGGTGCAGGATGAACCAATGTCACAGAGCAGGAAGAGAGAGGAGGATGAGAGAAGTGCTGGCAGGGATGAGCAGTCAGGGAAGGTGCACCGTATTTTATCTGCTGTTGTTAACTGCACGGAGAATGGCACTGTATAAAGAAGCACTGTTTCCCCAAAAGAGTTCCCACTTGATATTCTCCATAGAAAAAGGTTTCTGAACAATTTCAAATCAAAATTTGTTGTCTTGCTTCATGTCCAATGACTAGTCTCTCTTCTCCTTGCACTGACAGTAGAACAGAGCACAACAGGGCAGGGTGGAATATATTTTTCACCTTATTAGATGAAGCTGCCTGACATCTGTGGCACAGTTTGACACCCCACTGAAATGCTGCATTTCAAGAAATGTCTGCTGTTTCTCACCAGAAATATCTTAGCTTTTCTCTTCCACAAAACATTTCAAAATTCCAATTTTTCTCCCCAATTAAGAACAGAGGCAAACTTCGTGATGTGGAATGTCTCGCAGCACTTACCAATTCAGTGGGCTGCAGTTGAGCTGAAGGGTTTGTGTAACACCAACCTCTAACTCCATCCTTCTTGTAATTGGAGAATTTCAATGATAGGTTTAAGCACAAAAATCAAACCTGACTGCTGGCAAATCTGAGTAGGGTTTTCTCTGGGGCTGTGAATTTCATGTAATGCTACTAGGAATAAAGGATATACAGCATATCAAAATTATAAAACAAAAAACTCAAACTGACCAAAAAATGGCTACGCATTCAATATTCCAATCACTCTAGTCATCACAAACTATTTCCATACACATTTGCCATATGCCTCTCTCTAGTATTCCATTTCAAGGCATACTGCTTTGTCAATGCTAGTTCTGCATTAATAGGTATTAATGGCTTTTTCTCTCATTTTCAAATTGACCCAAGAACTTCAATTTCTTGACAGGTTACTTCAAATGACTGTTCGAGTCAGCTCACATTTGTCACATATTTAAGTCAGAAGTATTGAGCTTGTCAGCTGAATTGCAGGTATTGGACTTGTCAGCTGAATTTTTCAATTTGGTATCAGAGAAAACCAAATAGTTATTGACACACCACAGGGGACATCCTGCTCCCTGGATACAAAAAGCCAAAGGTTACCACAGGGGGCACCTGGGGGACTGGGGGAATAAAAGAGGGAAGAATGGGTTGTCATAAAGTCTGCAGGAAGTCCTGAGAAAATAAGAAACAATATGCTGCTGCTTTTTGATGTTTAAACCAAGAATTTCCTTCACTTAACCTTTGTTAGTCAAGCACAGTAGGGCTGCAGGCTTTCTTTGGTCCCAACATGTTTTCTATTACTCTTGGAAGAATTTTAATTCTGGGATGCAAGTCTGTGCTCCTTAGACATACTTGGGTTTGCATCTTTTCAAGCCTATTTGCTGGAGATGAAAGATGGTTGACAGCAGTCATTTATCTAGAGTCAAAGTCTTTTAAAAAAAGAGAATAAATATTTAACTGTTAATCTAATATATAAAGTGCACATTATAGTGGTTAGTGTACATTTAAAAAACAAAAACAACCGAGTGTCCAGAGGAAAAAAATGGTAAGACAGGGGTTGGGCTTCTTGCACAGCTTTTTAAACAAAATTATTGGGTGTAAGACTTGTATATGCTATTGTGTTCAGCTGCACATTCATTTATTGAGCTGCCTCTTTGATAGACGGATGGCCACACAGAAGATGTGCAAAGCAATGTCAGAGTCTGTGCAATAATTTTTAAATCACATGGTGTCACAGGGAATCATCTCTAATAACAAAGGCTTCATGCAGGGTGATGACAGTCCCAAAGAGGATACTGTGATACAGAGCCTGTC
>NW_008685749.1:0-11195 GCF_000695815.1 Acanthisitta chloris | reverse complement strand
GATCCTTTTTTCTGCCAGTCACTTAACTGAAAGCACCAATTGATGAAGACTGGCAGCACTGTCCTAGGGAGAGCAGGATGATGACAGAAGCTCAATAACCAGGGATTGTCTCCCAGAGATCAAATGAAAGCCTGAGTTTCACACACACTGTTGGTTGGGTCAAGATTAGCCATTAGGCTTTGTTGTTGACTTGGACTTTAAAGAGCATATCCTTGCTGTTCTCCCACCACAGTCAGTCAAAAGAAAAGAGCTGCCATGCTGTGGCAAATCTTTGAGTTACTCTGGGTATGGTCCCCTTCTCTGACCTTCACCAAGGTCTTTATGGAACTCTGTTCCATCCTCATCAGTGGGGACCAGGAGTAGTTGCTCCACACAAGTCAATAAATTAATTCTGGAACACAACGGCTGAGTCAGATGTGTACATTTCATCACTGATATTGACCGCAGAAAACCTAAAGATGTTGAGTAATAATTTCCAGGATCCCCTGGCAGCAATCAGTTGAGCAGCTGCCAGCCTCTGCTCTCCACAAGGCCATCTCCATGCTGAGCTGGCTGCAAACTGCTCCTGCTCAGCCTGAGCAGCTCAGGACAGATGTGGAGCTTCAACACTCTGTATGTGGCTCCCTCCTACTGCTCCCCAGGTTCCAGAGGTAACTTGGGCATGAGAGATAATAGTCACTGTGGGAGGCAGAGAGTGAGGGGTGAGTGCTTCAGCCACCAGAGCAAAACCAGCCCTCACTCCTCCACTTCTGAGCTAAAGTGTGAACAGCTTATTATTGCAAATACTTTTCCAGAAGATTTAGTTCTATGGTACTGCAATGCATGGCAGTACAGTGGGATGCCACAGAGGGAGCCCATGGGTGTGCGGTTGGACTGAATTCCCACAGAGAGGGATTACAGCTGATGTATTTGCCGAGGAGATTTATTCATGCACGGGATGCAGTCAGTCACCTCATCATCCATCTATTTTCTTGTAATTACAGGGACATATGGTTGTGTTTCATAATTAATTTCCACAAATTAGGGGAGTTCAGAGAAGGCAGCTTAGAATGAAACAACCAGGGTCTTATGTGAGTTTGACTTTACATTCATTTATTTAAAAATACTTGTAATTTGGTTGTTCCAACAGCAATAAGAAGATTTTATACCTTCAAAACCCACTGTCAGTGAGGACCACCGGGTGCTTGGTATGGTTGTGTTTCATAATTAATTTCCACAAATTAGGGGAGTTCAGAGAAGGCAGCTTAGAATGAAACAACCAGGGTCTTATGTGAGTTTGACTTTACATTCATTTATTTAAAAATACTTGTAATTTGGTTGTTCCAACAGCAATAAGAAGATTTTATACCTTCAAAACCCACTGTCAGTGAGGACCACCGGGTGCTTGGTGAATCTAAACAAAATTCCCTATTCTACACTGTTCCATACCCAGAGCATATTTTTTCTACAGTTGGGGAGACTGAGACACAAAACGTTCGTGCTTCAATTCAGCCTTGCAATAGGAACTGCAGCAGGGGAAATTTAGGGCAAAATGTTTTTGTCAAAGGAGAAGAATCCACAAGAATGATAATGCTTCAATTCTTGTTTTTAGAATTCCCCTTTTTAAATGGCAGAGATATTTTTCCTGCTAACATATTATGTAATCATAATAGCATCCGAATTTTTACTACAAAGAAACATTCTATGCATAATTGTAACTACTTGGTTTTATGAAGGATCAGTGCTCAGATCTTCCCAAGTAACAGAAATCCTGGTAAATATTACAGATGTCTTAGGCCGTTAAGATTTGCTTTGCCTTTGTTTTGATTTTACTCCAAGTATATGCAATTTAGAGGTATTAATGATTTAGTATTTGCTACATAGAAATAAATCTGAAAATAACAGGAAGGAATTAAGAGGTCCTGTAATTTCCCTGAACACCCAGAAGAATTCCTGGAAAATGAAGCAGTGGAATAACTCCCCAGGTAAGCAGTCCCCCATTACCTTCCAAACTTAATTACAGCCTTGGATGTAGGACTGGAAAAACAAACAGTAGTGAAAAACCCCTGTTCTGCCAATAAATTGTTTCTATTTCTGACTTGCAGCATTACTAGATACATTTTTCCTTTTTTGATACAGAGACTGAGTAAAACGGCTCTACACACAAAACTACTTTTCAGGGGCTCCCCACAAATTTCCTCAGTTTCAAACAGAATATTCTGCTTTTATGGCTCAGCATTCAAATGTACTTTAAACTGACATTAAATTAAATAGTCCTGCAGAAAAAAATAATTTAAGATATGCTGCAGGCAACTAACTAAACCTTATTTTCATTACTGTAGAATCCAAAGGAAATTCCAGATATTTGAAGATGTGAGGGTTTCCCCTCTTCACAGAGTCATTCATTCAGTACAGTTATCAGTCAAAGGTTTCATTCAGGAAAAACAAAAGAAAACAAATAGTCTAGGAAGGCATTTAAATAAATATGTAAAGTAGATTGTTTTATTCTAGTCATTTATTTACAGGAAAAAAAGCAGTGAATTCTGTTTGGCATTTCCTGATGATTGCCCTTGCTAATACAAATATTAAAGAGATAATTGCACTTAATATTCTCTGCCTATGGAATCATGGAAAAATTCAAGCTGGAAGGGACTTGTAGTGGTCCTCAGTCCAACCTCCTAGTCAAAGCAGGACTAGATTCAAAGCTCTTCACATTTAAGGTTTTATGGCCTTATATATCGGCTCTGGACCAATAACAGGTAACTATGCAGTGCTTAGCCTGTAACATTTTAAGCAGAACCAAAGTGCCCAGAAATGCCATTTCAGGGCAGTCTTCTCCATTGCAATCTGAAGGTAGATTGAATAAACCCATTTATGCATGAATTTTGCTCTCTCCTGGGCCCAAGTCTTTCTCTAGTGAGACCCCTAGGTGATTCTCCCCATGGGTGCAGTCCCAGCCTGCCCACAGTACAGACCCACCTTGACACTGTCAGATGCCCATGAGTCACATGAAGGCCACGCAGGTGTATAGCAGCCCAAACCACCATCAGCTACCCCAAACCCAACTCATCCATGTATGTGCTGAGCCCAGCACAGTGCCAAGATACAGGCAGCAGCAAGCCAAGGGACCCAGCATGTGTGTGTGCCTGCTCCCACACCTGCTTTCCATCCCTCCATGGGATCACAGCAATAGAACAGGCACCCAGACTCCTCAAGGCAGGACTTTGCCCTCTCTGACTACATGAATTACATTCAGAGGTATTAAATCCAAATTATTATTCTTAATACTGTGGTGGAGTGAAATAATGCAGGCAATACTATACAGAGGTGAGACTAACAATGCTAGATTTCCCAGTGTCCAGTGGAATTTAATATGGCCATTTCCACCAGTCTTTTTGAGCCCAGCAGCCTAACCAAATGCACTCCCTCAGCACACACAGAAACACATTTTCACAAGCAGCAAATACCCTGTAAGCCAAGCAATTCCAGCACCAGCAGCAGAAAGGGATTATGTAGCTATTCAGAAAACAGCATAGTAGAAATTTAATTCTGCTGTTTTAGAGTTTTGCAAAGATCATTTGCCCGAGGAGAAAAATAACATCAGTGAATAAAAGCATGAGTGAGTGGGTGCAGTGGGTATGCACATCCCTCCCCCTGCTCTGACAGATGTGACTCAGAAATGTCACACACCTCGGGCAGCGACTCTCTCCTGACTCCTGACAACGCCATGCAGGTAAGCAAACACAGAGGAAATAATGACAAGATGGAAAAGTAAATGAGGGAGAGAGGATCCCACATTATGTAACATTGCATTTAGAGGATTAATTGGGACAGCCTGATAAGGATGAATTGAATGTGTGAGAGCTACAGTTGTTTTAATTGAGCAGCTTTTCTCCAGGGAAGAGAGCTAAGTTTAAACCATCTGTCCAATTTCAGTGTCATTTGCCAAGGAAATGATTAAATATTTTAAGATTAAATCAAAAGACTGGGAATCAAGGCAGAAGCCTAGAAAGAAATGATTTTGGAGTTTGCTTTATGCACAGTAACATGAAGTTGAAGGTTGGTGAATTTTAAATACTGTTTCTCCCTCCCACATGTACGTACACACATGCACACTAGTCCAGAGCAAAGTGAAACATTGAGACACAAGGTACTTTGCAGCATCTGAGTGAGCCAAAGGCCAGTGTGCAGGAAAGGACCAGAAAATCCAGCAAGAAAGGCTGGGACAGCATCTGGCATGCAGGGAGAACTCAAAAAGGCATCTGGGGTGAGGGACCCTTTCTCGGATGCTTTAAACAAGTGACAGCCTCAGTGGAAGAGGGAACGTGGCAGCACTTACCCCACAAAATCATTTTCTGGGAGGCTTAGAGTATTTCTGAAGTCTAACAAAGCATCTGAGTTACAGCTACTAATCACAAAGCTAGTTTGGGGACAAAAACTAGATTTGTTGTGCCAAGATAACTGAGGAAATAAGGGACTTCAGATGATGGCTCATACACCAAGCAACTGCTGCACTGCCTCTACATGTTGTACTTGCCCCATGGTGGCCATCCACCCCTTGTATCAAACTGTGAGGTATTGACCAAATGAAAGGGAAGGTGAGGGCACAGCAAAACAGAACTACTGTGCCTGCAAGTCCCTGAGCATCTGCTGGGGTAAGCAAGCTGGCCAGAGTTCATGCTTCCCTGACTGTTCAGGGCATACTAAAAAGATTTTCTCTTTCTCCTCATACATCTGAAAAGCATTCAGCAGTCAGGACTGGAAACAGGCTAACTGAAAGTATTTCTGCTCAGAGCAGAGAAAGGTTAGTGTTGAAGGTCACTTAGTTCTCCTGACAAACACAGCACATTTCATTTAACCACAGTAGTCATGCTGTGCCCATCACTGAGTGATGCTGGTGAGAGCTTGGTTATGATTCAATTTCATATTAAGATGTCTAAATTTCAGATGCCTACCTTTAGACTGAGTGTATAAACTCCCATCATAATCTGTGGAGTTTTAGGGGTCATTTTGGTTCTCTAATCAGAGTTGCTGGGTGCCATTTGAGGTTCTCAGGGTGTCTGCAGAGGGCTGATGGGTACACCACAATGTCTGCAGAGACCAGTGTTCTAGAGACACCCTGGGATCTCCTAGGACCACTGAAGTGGTGAAAGGCTCCTGCACATAGGACACTGCATCTTCTTGATGATGGCACAGACTTCCCTGCTACACCTTGGAGCACTGGCTCAGGGCTCAGCAGGTGCCGCAGGCAGTGTCCCAGCACCCTAACACCACTGCTGGCAGCAGGATGCCATCCCATGCTGCCTCCTTTTCCATATAGAGGACTTCAACCGCTCCATCTTTAATGTGTAAAGCCCTGTGCTCTCCCTTGTCATTGCCAGGTAGGCATGACAGCTAAGAGAGACAGACTTTATCCATACTTTGGGCACCCTTAGACCATGTTCACTGTGGGTGAACAGAGAGGGGTTGTGCTCGCATTGCAGTTTTATCAGGGCCCATGTGATGGCAGAGATTTTTTCCATAAAGTCTGAAGCTGCAGCTCCAAATGTTGAAGGAAGGATCTTTGCTTTTATTTCTTGTTATTATAGAGGAAGTTTCTATCCTTTCTGCCTGCAGAGGAAACCTGGAGAACATGAGCAAAGCAAACCAAAACAGTGAACCCAAGGTGAGCACCATTAGTATTTTCCTCTGAAATCTGGTGGCTTTTAACCCAAACTCATAATGGGCTAAAAATTCTTGCTCCCAGCAATGCTGTTGGGGAGGGATTGATCTCAGCTTTATCCAGCAATGCTGTCACTGAAAACTCCTTTCAATGGCAATGAAGAGAAACAGGCACTTTCAGAAGAAGACTCATCTCAGACAAATGTCTAAGACACCATGCTTGTGGATATAAAACTTGACTAACTCTGGACCAAGAAAAAGGCCTATCCTAGCTGATCACTGCTGAAAAATTATAACAGGCATTTTTTGATGTGTCTTTTAATAAGGTTTTAAGACAAATGTTATTTGCATAGGGCAGCCAACTCCTTAACCTCATTAGATAAAGATTTTTGCAATTATTTGGTTTTATCTTCCCTCAACAACTGGATGTATTTCCTAATGTCCAGCTAATTACTTCCATCAGCTTCTCCTTCACTCTTATTAAATATTGATTTGTTTACAGAAGTTTTATCCACTACATCTTAATCAGAACTACTTTGCAACCAAACTCATTTTTATCAAGGAACGACATACCATTTTTCTCTAACCATTCATATAGTCCTTTCATATTTTTATTTTTACTTCCTTGACAAACAGACACGAAGTACCCTGTATATGCAACCACTAGTTGGGCTTACTTCCTGCTTGCACAAAATGTGTCTAACTGGGGCATGATCTTTTTCACCCAGGAAAAAAATCCTCAGCATCTGTCCAGCGGTTTCTCTACCCTTGAAACAACTCTGCTATTGACTTTCTCCATAGAACCAATAAAAGGTTGACCTTCCACTATGGAAGGAGTATTTATAACTTATAAAACTGCATTGTAAAATTTTATCATGCATTGCTATTTTATTTCTAGCAGCATGAGTTCTTCAGCATCTTGACTGGAGTGGTGAGGCATTAGAGAGCACAGCCTAGTAACAAATTCTTAACATATCCATTAGTATTTTCTTCTTGCAAATATAGGCATTTTTAATGTGAGAGTACCTAATATTTTTCCTTCCTTATGAAAAACATAGGTATTCTTTTGTATGCAGGAAAACATTCTTCCTGATAGAGAAGTTCTTTAACTATTGAATTTTTTTTCCTTCTGACAATATTATTTATTTCCAGACCAACTTTGAATTTAATAAAGGAAGCAAAAGCTACATTTCTTCCTGGTAAATTTAAAATAAATGAGAAATCTTCAGATAAAAACAATCTTCATAGAATTATAGATTGCATTTTCTTCTGTCATTGCAAAATGTGTTGAAAAATACAGTCTAAAATAACCCAGGTACAACCAGTCTGTGCATCTCTTTTAAAAAAGGATTATTGGATGTTTTTTCCTCTTTGATGGGTTATACTTTCTACACAAAACTGTAGTTTGTGCAGGCTAAGACTACATTTCTTGCTAGAGCTGTTTCAGGGGGAAACTATAGAAAAAGGAAGATATAACTGAACCAGATTTTGCACTTCTTCCCCCCCCAGTAATTTCTATCGTATCTTTAGAGACTTTTGTTGCTAGAAGACCACAAAATGAGAGAAACTTGCTGGCTGTGGGCTGACCCTTCCAAACCATTGACCAAAGTGAAATCACAAACTCTGATGCAATCAGAGAGCATTGCAAGACGTCTGCCAGCTTCTCATTAGAGCGAGGGACTAGAGCATATCCTTGATGGTATGATCTAGGGTGAACAGGCACCTCTTCCTAGTGCTTCTTCATAGCCACAACCTTCACTTTTTCTACCAGCTGTGGTTAAATAATTACAGACTGTTCCAGGCTGGACCACTACTGATGTGGGACTGAGGTAAGAGGATGTAGGAAGCGTGCAGGAATACTAGAGCACAAGCATTACCAGCAGCTGAGGGAGCAGGGGTTGTTTAGCCTGGAGAACAGGAGACTCGGGCAACCTTACCTACAACTACCTGAAAGGAGCTTGTAGCAAGGTGGAGAGCAGTCTCTTCTTACAAGTGATAGTACAAGAAGAAATGGTCTCAAGTTGGGCCAGAACAGGTTTAGATGGGATATTGGGAAAAAATTCTTAACTGGAAAGGCTGTCAAGCATTGGGACAGGCTGCTCAGGAAAGTAGTGAAGTTGCTATCCCTGGAGATATTTAAAGATGTGGCGCTTAGGGACATGGTTTAGTGGTGGACATGGCAGTGCTGGGTTGATGTTTGGACTTGATCTTAGTGGTCTTTTGCAGCCTAAACAGTTCTGTGATTCTGTGATTCTATGAAAATAAAAGAGAACTAAGAGCTCAGGACTCTCATCACAAAACTACCTTGCCAACCACTAAAGAGCTGTTTTACATAGCTGGCTTGATTGATTGTTTTAATTCAATTTTCCAACTTCAACTGCAAATAGCTTCAGGGTGTAGTTGATGGAAAACTTCTCAGCCTTGCCAGACCTCCATGGGACATTGTGCTGGGCAGCCACACAAAGAAAATGGGTCTGTAGTTGGGGTTTGAAAATACACCATGCATTGGCTGCTTCATGAGATGTTGCCAAGAAAAACCCAAGGCCCCTTCATGTCTCCATGGTAGAAGAAAGAGATGGTGCTGGTCAGCAAAAAGGAGACTGGAGAGCACGGGCACAGGGCCTCAGCACAACAACTGTAAGCTGAGTTCACTTGTCCTGCAACACAGGGATTTTACTGAAATAGACTTTATGGATGATAAAAGCACTAAGAAGGGGAAGAAATAACATCTTCTAGCAGCAAAACCTGAGAGCATCTTCCCTGGCTCCTGTTGCAACAGCTGTAGACTGCATAGCTGGAGAGACATTCTGTATGGCCACAGGCTGCAGACCCCAGGCAAGGCTCCATCAGCTTTTCCAAGAAGGGATTGTCCATGAGGGTGTGGATGCAGCTTCCTGCTAAACTCCAGGTCCTCGGACTAACCCTCTGTCAGTCAAAAGACCATGTGTGCCTACAACATCTTCTCATTGATTGTCAGGTTATACCACACAAGACTACAGACAAATCAGTCCTGGCATGGAATGATCACAGACAGCACAGACTACCTAAACAGTGCTGGAGTGCTGCCTGCTTTCATTTGCTAAAGTGGGTTAAGCACCTATTCTCCCAAGACGAGAAGAGATTCATGACTAGGAAATTTGTGGTGTTGCTGGTATTACTGTCCACTGTCATATGCATCTGTGTCAAATAGCCAAAGCTCCTCAGATCTTACTGTTCTGTGGTGCAATATGTGCCTTTGTAGTTTGTGCACTTCATTGTAGAGCTGTGGGTTAAACAACTGAAGTGAACTCAGCCTGAGGAGCTCTGAAACTATGCTGCGAATACATCTGTGCCAGATGAGACCTCAAGGCACTCTGCAAGCTCACACCTCTGCTGGCATGACTGTCCTAGGATTGCACTGCAGCTCACCAAAGTACCTACCCACCCGCCCCTGGCTGGCACATGCCTCTGCACCACTGAACTATGATCAGTTTTGACCTGAGTAAGCTGTGCTCTATCCATTTCTATATACCCCACATCGACTGCAGCTGCTTTCAGGCAGGAGACACATTCTTCCAGCTTTTCAAGTCCTGACTGATACTCATGAAAAGTTTTGCTAAACTGAGAAGTGACAGGAGAAGGGATATGGAGGAGGAAAACGAACATTAGTACAGAGATGTTCTGCATGATTTCAAGACAGAGAATAGCCATGGAGACTTTTAAAGAGGTGCAACTAATGCAATGGTCTTGAAATAGAAGCAGAAATGAAGGCCAAAAATTAGCATAAGTTTTAAGTCTGGGAATTAGCAACTGTGACTGAATCTCTACACTGAGAAAAATTTTGCTGGAGAAACTGAGACTGAAATAAGTACTGTAACTTCATTTCAGTGCTCCAGAAAGCCAGTGACAGAGCCAGAACTAAATCTTCCTAGTCCCACTACATTGTCTTTTACAGTGAGCTTGCTTACATTTGAAAGGTGAACCTTACCTTCTCGTACCCCTACACAAAACAGAAAGGGATAACACTGCCTTCACTGAGATCAGGGAATATTCTATCATTAATTTCAGTAGGGATCCAGGTCCATCCCTAACACCTGAGTTGAACATGTCATTGGACAGGACACTCAAAATCCACTTGGTGCAAGAAGTGGTGTCTGCTGCCTCCTTCAAGAAGTTAACATATCTGCTATGAGGAATATTTGAAAGGAACGAGGTCTTCTCCTTCCAGGAAAGAGGTGGTATAATTGAGGTGCCTTGCTAAAGGCACAAAATGCACCCAAGGTTGTACCACGATGGTAATCTCGTGACTTCCGAAGATCTGCAAAAAATTACTTTCAAAGATATCTGAAAATGATCTTCTCTTCCCCCAGTATTCAGGAGGAACACTGCTGCTGAGAACAAGCTTTAGCAATACTACTTTAAATAAAAGAGATCAGGCAAATGAAAATGATAATGAAAAAATAATCAGCATTTCATGCTCCCTTTTATGCACTTTTTTTTGAGTAAAGTTTTGTGTGATGGGTTAAAAACTATATCCAGAGTATTTCTCTCATGCATCAGACAGGCTAACTATAATAAATATTCTGACACTTGAAAGTCAGAAATGTAGGTGATGCTGATATCATCTTCAGGTAGTGCAATAATAGTGTTCAGTCAATCAAGGTCTTTCATTTTTGGCACTGCCCCATATGAGCATGACATTCATTAGTTCAAACCTGTATCGTGCTACAGCAGTTTGAAAAAAAAAAAGTCACTAGGAAAAGTATTAAAAATTGCATGAAGGACTCTTGCCCTCGGGCATTTCTTTCAAGGTCAGAAAACCTTGCTCTTGTTTTTTCTGCTGACATGAAAACATTCAGAGAGATGATGTGATGTGAAGACCCACACCTAATCCTGATCTTTAATTCTGAAAAATCTTTATCTTCACACAGTTTTCAAATGTGACTTTCTTTGATTTCCATGAAATTAAGAAAAATTTGTGTTGTGTTCCCTGACATGTCTGCTGTAGGATGCCCACATAGAAAACTGCTCAGGGACCAGCAGAGCCTCATGAATAAAAACTGCTCCAAACCCTCCTTCACCCAAACCAGAAGGAAACTGTTATGACAGCTGAAAGGCAAGATGAGGGTTTCATCTCTCAGCTTTTCTCTTTGCTTGCAGCAAAGTTCACTTGGTTTGCAGTGAAGGACCCTGTTCCTCCAGAAGCTCCAATACAGGATCAGATCCCAGGGAGCACACACTGCCTGTAGCAGGTGCTCAACTCTCCATCCCAAGCCCCAAGTCTCTGCTTTTGCCATCACCCAGCTCTCGGAACCCTCAAACCAGCATTTCACAGCATCCAATCCCAAAGGTCATTTGGAACATAGAATCATAGAATGTTAAGAGTTTGGAATGGACCTTACAGACCATCTAGTCCCAACCCCACCTGCCATGGGCAGAGACATCTCCCACTAGGCCAGTTTGCTCAAGGCTTTATCCAACCTGGCTTTGAACACTGCCAGGGTTGGGGCACTCACAACCTCCCTGGGCAACCTGTTCCAGAGTCTAACCACCCTCACAGTAAAATATTTCTTCCT
>NW_008685748.1:0-252 GCF_000695815.1 Acanthisitta chloris | reverse complement strand
TGGCCGTGGGGACAGCGTTGGGGGCAGCGTTGGCAGCGAGTCACGAGGCGTCGAGGGGAGGGACTTGGGGCTCAGGACATACATCCCATGCCCTGTCACCCTGCCAGGACCTTCTGGCACCCCTGAAATCCCAGTTACCCTGCCAGGACCCCCAGTTAAACCCCCAAGACTTCGCTTATCCTGATAGGGCCTCGATTGATCCTCCAGGACCTTTATTTGCCCTTCCAGGACCTCATTTTCCTGCTCATTGTC
>NW_008685747.1:0-207 GCF_000695815.1 Acanthisitta chloris | reverse complement strand
TTGGCAATCCGTAGGTAAGAGGGTCGGAAGTTGTGAGCCCATTGGGAAAGACAATGAACCTCATCGATGGCAGCGAAAGCCACAGGAGGAAAACGTCGGGAAAACCTCAGGAATGTGGAGCTCAATCCCGAATTTCCCACCAGAGCTTCGGGAGAAAGGAGCAGGAGCTGAGCCTCTCTCTGGATCACCTGGGAAAAACCGGGAAAA
>NW_008685746.1:13740-18929 GCF_000695815.1 Acanthisitta chloris | reverse complement strand
CGCGCCTCTCCGCCGCGCCCCCCGCAGCCTGCCCCGTGCCTCCTGCCCTGGCGTGCCCGCAGCCTGAGGGTCTGGCCCCTAACGCACACCTTTGTATTCAATTAATTGAAACTTATATTATTTTCAGCAGAGCTCCAGCGATGTGAGCATCAAAACCACTTAGCAGCTTCAATATTTTTTTTCCCGTGGACTTGTGTGTAAATGTGTAAAATATTTGCACTAGTCCAAACTTACTATAGCAGGCTGACTCTTTGCCCATAAAATGTTAAATCAACCGTGACCAGACTCATTTTCCCATGTCAGCCAAGAGGACTCTGTAAATCAACACATTAGGGCTTCGCTGGTTAGGAGCTGCGTGTGCTTCATGCAAAATGGCCCTGACAGCCGCTCTCTTGGTGCTGTGGTTGTCAGCCTCTGGCTGACTGCAGACTTGTCAGGTGGCAGCAGGAAACCTTGCAGGTAGAGTGCAAAATCATTGGCGACGCAATATGCAAGAGACTGACAACTGGTACAGCAGAAGGAAATGATATGGGCTGCTTTACCTTTTGATGTGATTGTGTTTTTAAGACTCAGGTGTTTTGCAAAGCCTGTCCCACCAGCCTGAATCATTTCGAGGAGTCTGTGCCTTCTGTGAGGGCCTCGTTACTTGTATGTGAGCAGAGATGTTCTGCAGGCACTTCCTGCCATCCCAAGGTGGAACCCGTTTGGAAACCATGATGATGATCTTTCTGATGATTCTAGTTGCCAAGGTGTGTCTGATATCTATACCTGGATGCAAATGACCACAGTGGATAAATAAAGCTAAGAAAAAATAGCGTTGGCCACAGGTGACTGTGCTGAAACAACCAAGACAAACTCTGTTCTTTGTTCAAGAAAGAAGAAAAAGGACTCACCCCCTCAGGTCTAAACAATATGCTGTATTCTGTAAAAAGCCTCAACCAGCCAGCCCTTATCTAAACCACTATCTCTGGGTAAGGGCTCAGACACTGGAAAGCTTATGTCTGGGTGCTAGTAGGTTGAAAGGAACAGGAGACATAGTGCAGCATATAACAAAATATTATCACCCCTTACTACCACACAACAAATCCCAATAATTACACACATTGAATCAGATTAGATTCAGATATCAAGGTAAAGCTTTGTGCTATATTTCATGAAATGGGCCTCAGCATAGAGGAATCATTATCCACTGCTCCTTGCTGGATTGCCTCCCACTCAGAGGAGTGACCCAGCTATGACCCAGACTCTGAACACTTGTGTGTAAATTTAATTTTCAGCATTACATCATTTCAACCGGAATCTCACCTCTTTGCTCACTGTTGTGCTATGTAGCTTACCTGGAGGTAAAGAAAGAAAGAATAGGAAGAAAATGTGCCAAATATTAGGAAATGTAAGTTCAGCTTAAAAGTATGCACACAGCCACTTCTACCCTGTGGTCAGGTGAGACAAAATGAGTGCACCAACAGTAAGCTGAGAGGAAAAAAAATCACATGATAAGTTTAAAATCCTACAAGATGTCAAAAGGAACTTTTGAGGGTTACTTATGAAGTGATGATACAAACTCTGCTTACAGAATTTTCCATGTTTAAAAGAACCCGCATAAGACGTTAGCTAAACAAGTGCTGGTAGCAGCATTTCTTGATCACTACTCTCAATACCTGAGCAATGAAAACTTGTTCTTCAAAATTCGATGTACTCTCTTATGGGGGTTTGCACATCTGCTAAGAACAACTAGCACACACACTACTTCATCTAATTGTAATTTTTTATTTTTCATTAACTGAGCAGAGAGTTATGTGATTTCTTTCCCATAACCCCTCCTGTTCCTCATATTTCTTTTTTTTTTTTTTTAAATTTAATTCACAGAAAGTTCATATCCTTGATGGATGCCAAAGTAGGCAGAAGCATATGAAGATGAAGAGTTTTTTTTCCCTGACCAGTTTCATTCAGGTACTCCCAACTCTGATAAATATACTACCTTTAGTGTCAGGAGTAGATATTAAAGGCATAAGTAAATAAGAAATCCGTTCAAGTAAACTTCTTAAATTGTGGCCATGGAAGAAAGAGGCTAGGCAGAGTTAACAACACATAAGTTACATTTCCAGGTTTACAATTAACAGTGTGCAACTTTATTTTTGTGCTCTGTGTTTGTAGAACAGGCTCCTGATATTTTGCTTTCAATTACAAAGAGTTGTAATGAGGATAACACAGTAAATGCTTTAATGCATTACCACGGCATAAAGATACAAGAATATAATCTCACACTCTCTATAGAAAAGCTCCAATAATATGCAGTGTGCCTTCCTGTATAATAGCATAGTCAAATCAAGAGGATCATCTCATTCCTGTTTGAATGCCATGATTTCTTGACAGAATTAAATATGCTGGTGCTGCTGCAAGCTCTGTTTTTCATTACTCAGTCACCAGAAGCAAACATGCATCAAGGTTTCTTATTCCTTCACTGATTTCAAATTCATGAAATGATGTAATACAACATATACATGTAATGGTGACATATATTTGGTTCTTTGAGTCAGTAGTTGCCACAAATTTCTATAATATTTGAAGTTAGTGTTCTTGTGGTTTTCTTTGGATTTATACAGTATGGTGCTTTTACCTGTGACGTTGAAATAAACCCCATGCTAGTAGGACAAAGGTACAAATAGTATTATTATATAGGTTTGGTAGTCTTGTTTGAATGTTATTAATACACAAAAGTAAAATCAATTAGCAAAACACCATTTTTGAAATGTAATTTATTAACACTGTGTAAGAGTATTCTTCGGTTGAATAGCTCTAAGACAGAGATAATATAATAGTGTTGTGGCTACTTCAGTTAGGGTTTGCCTCTTCCCTCCGTGGACTGAAAGGCACAATTTTCTCATTTACTTCTATATGGAAAGAATTGCACTGTGATAAGTAGCTGTTTTGGTTCAGTAATCATCTATTGTCTCAATTCCACATTTTAATAATGATCTGAATGGGAAGAAACAAATTTAAGTAGGACGCCCTTATACGTATTATGGGTATTTAATATCAAAGTATGTTAATAAGAAAGAGGAATGGTTCACCCCAAATTATAATATCTAAGAAAAACCAGTAAACATTACAACCCAATTAAAAAAGGTGCTTCACTTTCCTTGGACTGTTGGTATCCAGTTGTATCTGTTATTGTTAATAATAAATAATATTCATAAACCAAAGGAGAAAAATAAGAACTGGATGCCATTTTTTGCTACTCACTATGAAAACTATTTAGAGTAGATAGGATTTTTTAAAAGGGTATATTTCTAATTACAGCACTCATATAAACAACTGTGGATCTGTAATGGGCTCTTTACCATGAAGGTAAAAGCTAGTCTTGGCTGGAACTGTCAGCTTCTTTCAATATGCTTCAACATCATCTGTGTAATAAAGACAACCAGGACTCAGTTGTGGATATGGAGATAAGTTGACCTTGATTTTTCTAGCCAACATTTGAAATTTCTGCAACTTGGATGGCGTGAAAATCTCTGTTATGTGCAGTAGCAAAGGACAAGATTAGTTCAGCTGAGTTCTGGGTGAGCAGCCTGGTGTAACCAAGAGGAAAGTTGAAAGGAAATATGGTTCTTTCCTGTAGCACTTTGTAGTTCTATTTATATATTTATTCTGGAGTAATGAAAGCCGTAGCATTTTACCAGTGAACAGTGACTAATCATGGGATGCCAAAATACCCAACCCAGGTTAGAGTATATTTATGTTTGTAGTATACACACTCACAGAAAAGGTACTGCCTCTTGGAGGAGTGTTAGACTAACGATGGCTTGGTATTTTGTATACAATCCTAGCTGCGTGTCTCTAGCTAGATCAAATGTTTATCAGTAGTGCTCTTATATCTTCCCCAAAGGCCTAGATATGCTTTCTGGCGGAATATTGTGAAGTGCTCCATGAAAAAAAAAAAAAGAAAATATCTGCAGCACCCACAGATTTCTCCATTTACCTGTCCTCAGTGTGGGCACTAGAACATCAAAAGATCTGTTGCACTGGGGACTTCCTAAGACCTTGTAAGGCAGGGTGAGTTTCATCCTTATAAGATTAAGAACTGAAACAGACTCCTGAAGTACAGAAAAATTAATTTAACAGTTATAAAGACATCAGATTGATGACACCAGAGAATGAAGTGCAGAATGTTCTCCCCTGCCTTGCCAGAATAATTAGAGAACAGTTCATTCATATCCTCTCTGCTGTTTCTGCAGAAATACCAGTTGTGTGACCGGATTTCTGTGACAGAGGTGCCTCCTGTTTCATCTCACGGACTACCTAACAGTTACCGTGTTGCAACATCTTTGATACAGACTTTGATACAGTAGCTAGATGTTGCTGGCTCCGTGTTTCATTTACTAATGTAATGTTATTTGAAGTTTTTTTACCTCTGCTCCTTGCCCTTTTCCTGCTAAGAATTTTTGCTTCAGGTATAAGTAACAAGTTCAGATATGAAGTTCTTGATTTTTGTCAGTTTAGGTCAAATTGTAAGCAGAGTTTTTTTGGATTAAAAATACTTAAGTCTTTCACCCTTCCATTCCATATAAAATAAAATTGCTTGAAGATATACACCATAATCTAATCTATGATATTCTGATATGTACACCATCAACCTTAAGATTTTAAAATCTTAAGTGAATATCTGCTATCACTGTTTAATACAAATAGTTCTGAATTCTCATAAATATATTTAATGCATAATGCATGTCACTTAGGTATTACTGTCAGTAATGGACTAGGAACAACACTAGGATAATTTATAGAAGTAGACAAAAACATTTTGCAGTAGTTAGTGTTTTCGAGATGTTAGTTTCTAATATAACATTTTGGTCATAATACCTTTTTAGCATAACTCAAATGACTTACGCAGATTGGTGAACTAACCTGAGTGCTTACAATATACCTGAAATGCTGAAAGTGTCTTGCATTATAGAAACGTGTATAAAACCGGTTTAGCTCTTTTTCTTGCTTCAAGTCAAACAGTAAAAGTTAACATTTTTTCTTGCTAACAAAGGGAAAAAGCCCTCCCTCACTCCTCTGTGTGACTTGTGAGGTGCCAATGAGTTGGAGAGGAACTTTAATGATAACTGGGTTTCCCCTAACAATGAGGAATCCTTAAATGGTAGAGATTTATGGAGAAAATAAATATCTCAAGTGAAGGAGGGAAC
>NW_008685746.1:0-13715 GCF_000695815.1 Acanthisitta chloris | reverse complement strand
GACTGCTCTGGTGGAGAGTAAACTGTCAACACTAGGAGCTGGTAAAAAGCTTTTCTTCAGCTTCTACCATGACTCTGAGGTGTGCCAAGCCTATCAAAGGTTGTACCTACCCTGTCAGTTTAAGATGCTCTCAGAATTTTCTTCTGTACACTGTTTGCTTTTAGGCTTCCACGTGGAACAAATAACTTCCTTTCTGCTAAGAGAAAATTTGAGGCTGGTTTAGCAGGCAGTTCACTTCATAGGGTGCTGCATTGGGATAATATAGACTCATGCTGGGTTTCATTTTCTCTACATATGTGAGGTACACCAATATCCATCCATAAGGCCTTGGACATTCATATGTCCCTTTGTTGCCAACAGACATGCACCACATATTTTATGTCTCATACCAAATTATAGGAATCTGTCTAACAGTAATGCAGCCTTTTATTTTTTAGTCCGTTTTTTTTTTTTTTGTGCCCAAGGGCCAGAAATGGCTTCTAGGATCCTTCATTCCATATCATCCACAGTTCTGAGAAAAAAATGTTATCTTTAACCAAAGTTTTGAAGACTTTACTAATTGCTTGCATAGTATTGACTAGCATATATGCCTATACACCAACAATGACACATCTTAGCTCAGAAGCTGCCAAGAGCAGTGCATAGAATCTCAGCAAGCAGTATTGTACACGTCATCACTAGTACACACACTGCTCACAACCTGAACTCACTATGACAGCAATTTGAATGAGGTTGTTCACATTTGTGTTCCCACTAGCACTTTCCCCACCTGTATCAAATGTCATAACACCAACTGGTGCCACATTGGCTGGGAAGATAAATCCTGTCTATTTCTCTTATGTATTCCTTGGCATAAGAACCACAAGCAGCAACAACTCAGGTTATTAAACCCTCTAGCAGAGAGCTAGAGCTCTCTGCAGCCCCTTTGATAACATGGATGGTCCATTCACTAAGGTGGAAGGGTCACTGATTGTTTTTTCCTGGTATATAGTTACTGGACATAATGAAGCCTCATTTATACCTTTCTGCATATGGTAGTATTGAAATTCCTTGGTTGGAATTCACTCGTGAAAAGAGGGTGCTCATCTGTCCCAAGATAAAGCTTCTCAGTATATCTGGACATGTTCTTCACCACTTCTATAGTAACCAGTGTAATGTAGGCCAGCAAGACCATAGGTTGGTGTCTTTTCTCATTGACTCAATTAAAAGAGCCAGGTGGAAGCACTGTATTGGGTGGATAACAGTCTGCATGACCTCAGGAACCTCCAGCTGACACAGACTATGAAGGAGTAGAAAACTGGTGTTATAGACATGCTCTGTGTCAGACTGGTTTTCTCTCTTGAATGAGCTGGGGCTGCCAGACACCACAGCATTATGGCTGTCTTCTAGGTGTCCTCTAACAGGTTTTTGGAACCCGGGGAGCTGTCACTAATTAATTAACTGATACACTGGGTCAGATTGCATTTGCAGAGCACACCTGAGAGGTCGTGTTAGACACGAAGCATTGATGAAGTGATTACAAGATATGTAGAGTACTAGAATGGCCCATGGCTGGAGCTGGTAAGGGACAGTTATATGAGCCAGTCTTGGGAATAGAACTTGAAGATTAAATGGTATCACCACTGTGTGATCCCTGCATCATTTGGTGCAAAATCTGCAAAAGAACGAATGCCAAGAGATCATAATTTGTCACTCACCCTTCTGAGATGTGTAGTAGTAGCACAATATAGCAAAGTAGCCTAGTTTTACTTCACCCACACAGAACATACAGTCTGATATAAAATGAGAAACATTCAGTGGTTGCTGTATCAAGTTAGAGGACTAAAAGCAATAAAGGATTATAATTTAAGGTAATAATAATGCACTTCTAAACCAGCAAATTATTAATTCTAGATATTAGTACTGAAAGTGTACAGAAAAGTTATACAGTGACTGTTACTAATATGGGTTATATTTAGGATGTGCACCTAGAAACACATTGGTTTGCCATCATATTAACAGTGACAGTCTGTAGTACTCCAGAAACAGGATAAGCAGGTTGACTTTATTCTGCATAGTAAAATCAGTATATAATATTGAAATAAAATTATTTTCTAGTGACTGGCAAGTTTGAGATAATTAATATGATGTGACACTATATGGTTATGTTAGTTGGAAATACTCATTTTTACTGTGAAACGAGCATAAAGTGGCCTGGACCTACTTTAAGGGAGCCAGCTGAAAAAGACCTCTCCAAGTGGTACAAAGTGGAAGTTCTGTTCAGTTCAAGATGTTTAGCCTGGCTTGGAAGGTGGGAAGAGGTAAGTACAGACTGTACTTCTGTGCCACTGTTTTTGCTTTGGCCTACAGGACCACATCTTGTGGAACTTCTTTTCATAAAACATATTCACCTCTCTCCAAGAACTTTGTAAAGCAATAGTTTGTTTCACAAGAAAAGGTAGAAGTCCTGTAAGACCCCAAACTTTTGCCCATTAATTTTGCTTTTTATTTTTATGCTTTCCATTCTACAAGAGGGAAAATACTTCTCATTTTTCATTACACCTGGAGAAGCAATTGTCATTCTTGGGGCTTATCCCCTTTCCTGGGTGGTATTAGCAAGACAGCTAGCTAACCTTTCAAGCTCTCCTCAGTGTAACTAACTGTAAAATTGGGATATTAATGTTTAATTGAGATGGGTATAGTAGGGCTTAATTGATTAATGTATGTAAAATGTCATGAAATTTGCAGGTGAATGACACTATAGAAGTGTTAGGTATGACTTTCTTTATATCTTAAAATAACCAGTATAAATAGCACTAAGAACTGATCATTATGAACAATTTTTACAAACACATTTACTTATCTTTCCATTGAAAGATGAATTATGATACCGTACAGTGAAAACAATTTGAAACAGTAAAAATAGAAGAGAATTAACAAGCATTTCCATTCAGTACGAGGAGAAGATGAATGCTAATAAAATTTCCTCGCCGATAACAATTTCAAGATATTATTTTCAATATGTGAGTTTATGGGCAAGTAGGATGAAAATATATATATTCATTACATATAAGTGGTCATTAAGCTTAAAATAAAATCTCTAAAAGCAGTGGACTTGTCAGGTTTTCTTTTTGCTCACTTACCTGGTTAGTTGTTGACGAAGGTTTTGGTCTTAGCCTTTCTACTTAAACAGAGTAATTTTTAATTCATACTGTAAAACAGAAAACCTAACACTTCTCAGGTAATAAAAGATTTTCAGACCTGTGGTTATCCTAAAATTAGGATTTCTTTCTGTTTGTGGCAGTGTGGACAGTTCTGTAACTTCACTAACATATGCATTTTTTAATAATAAAAAATTATCATTAGAAAAGAACTGAATTTAGTATCTTACTATTCTTTCATATGATTTAACATATGGAAGAAGCAGAGATCCCATGCTGCTGCATCTTTGAGGTTATTTCACTATTTTTTTCATGTTGTGAAGTGTTGAATGTTTTCTCCATTTTTTTTTTTTTAAAAGTCAGACTCGTACTTACTGTAAGATCAAAGAAAGAGGAGGAAAACATCAAGTTAGCCATTAGGTCTAAGGTAGTTGGGATTTTCCACACGAGGCTCCACTTGCTGTACTCCACTGCTGTATCTGAAGTGCATGTCAAACTGCACTTTGAGATTACAATGCTTCAGTACCACGTCTGGGATGCCAGGGAGCCAGGTTAGGTGAGCCCTTTCCTGGCTATGTATCACCATTACCATGTGAAGCTGAGTGCACATTCTCAAGAGAAGAAAAAGAAGTTTTCATTACTAAAAAGCTTAGTGAAATATCAATAAATATTTTACTAGGAGGTTAACAAACTGACATAAGGTTAAACAAGCCAATCGACACTGCTCATAACCATCCATGACTGCTACTGCGTAACCTCATCTTCAACACATGGCTCTCAGGCTGTAAAATTTTGCAGGTTCTCTTACTGCATAGCATTGCTTTGAAAATTATTTATGAACAAAACCTAATGGTCTTTTTTCTTTTTGTTTTAATAGGGAAGTCTACGTCAACTGGCAAACTGGGAAAAAATGCTAGAAACTTGGCTGACTAATCTGGATATTTCTATCCAGTCATCAAGAGAATTAACTGTGCATATTTCTCAAGAGTTTTGGGCTGAGAATAAAGTAGTTTTTGTTGTTTACTGCCAGTTCTCTAAGAACTCAATTTGCAAAGCTGTGTTTTATTCCTCTGTCCTGTAGTCCTGATCCATGATGATATTTGTTATGACAGTTTCCTTTTTGCTGAGTTCTGTCACATAAATCAAGTTACTCCACTGAAAATAAACAAAGATGTTGTGTGGTGGTTTTTATTTTTTCCCTCAGAGAGAGAGGAAAACAATTTGCAGAAGTTTATGAATAATAATATTTTAAACTTCCTGAACCTTTTTTATCTGGTTTGGTATGAATTCTTTTTTAATATTATTGTGACTAAATTTTAAAACCACAACATCATCTGTGACTAGATCTTTAACCTTCACTTTTTATTACAGAATTCACCCAGCCTTGTCTTGACATGGTACAGAATCTTAAGCAAGTGACCTAAATGTAGCACAGTAGTCTAACTGACTACATAATTATGCGAACTATTATGTCACTCAGACACACAGTTACTAGAAAGAAATCACAAACCAGAATCCTGTGGTGTTTTTTAGGTAAGGCAAGTTACTGGTGTTGAAATATGTTACACTGTCAACTTTGGAACTGAAGATCTTACACCATTGTGGTGTGACTCACACTGTCTCAGTTCTGATCTGGAGACAAAGCTTGAGGGAGTTTGAAATGATTTTATTCTCAATGTCCATTCAATCGTTGCCTATTTTTTTTTTTTTTCAAAGATGCAAACTCTGGTATCTGTTTCTATTCTGATATTGTTATACGGACATCTTTCTGCTGGAACCAAATAGTCTGTTCCTAATTAGTCATATATGTTATCCAACACCATCAGCTGATAGTAGCTTTACTCATTTGCCTGGTATTCCAGCAAGAAACATAAGCACGGAGAGCTGTATATTAGATTGTTATCTGTCTTATGTTATATTGTTATTAGTCCACCTTCATCTTCATGTGAGAGGAACAATTATTAATCTGAAGCTCTGAACTGTTCTCTTGTGATTTTGGAAAAGGTCCCCAGTATGATGGCCAAATATCAGCATGTTTTCGAATGCTTTTATATGTATGGAGTCAAAGTTGGACTCCAAAATTAAGACAAGAATTTCCTCAAGTTAAGCATTGGTCTGTCTCTAATAATCTCTGCAGTATAAGCAGGAAATGTCTTTGGTTTTAGTCTGCTATTTCTTTTGTTTTTCTCACCAAATGAAGTCTTATCAAAAGATTTTATTTTTTTTGTTATTTGTACAGCTGGTTTGGAGACCAAAACATAACGTACAGCTTACAGAGGACAACTCTGTTCTCAATGAATGAAGCATTATATTGGCTCAGCTAGTTTCCTTCTTTCCACTTCCCCATTTGGATGGTGAGAAGAGTCTAGAAGTATAGGTTTATGGAATGAAGGAGTGGGATAATATGTGAAAAGTTGTAATGAATCTAATACTAATATCACAGGGCTGCTGCACCCACAAGTTGGAATTTTTTCTCTGTATTTCCTGTTCACAATAATGCCATTTTCTTGTTACAGTGCAGCTCCTGCAGACAAGACCTTACCAATTGCACTAGGCTCCTTTGTTTGTTCACTTGCTTATGCATGATTTTTTAGTTCTTTAAGAACTGAACATTTTATGACTGCATTGTGGTAGATGCAGGACTGGAGAACCTGAGCCAAAAATGTCTTGTAGGACCAGCAGGTACTACAGAATCTACACTTTGCAACTAAATACTGTTTCTGCTTCATCTTGTCCTAGGAAAGAGAATTGTGCATGCTAGTTGATTTGAAGGATTTCTAACTTAGTATATTTGTATGCAAGAAAGAGAGGAGTAAAATACTAGTCACCAGTAGGAAGATTTAAGAAGAGTCAAATTAAACTAAACCACCATGGTTTCCCATGCATTCTCTCTCATTTCCAAGAAGTGCAAAACCTGTTTCTTGTAGTGGTCATGTTTATGTATATCTCTCTCTATTAACTGATAATATATTGCATGTGCAGACTGTACCTCTGTAACTTTCAGCTTCCAACTCTTCCCTCTTGCATCATGTGTGTGCATGTTATTTTCCTAGTGATGTTTCCAGATGCAGAATTAATGCTACCTGTGCATATTTATCCCTCCTCACCCAGAAGGATGGGTGGATGAAAGTAGTGAGTAATGGGAAAAGTTGCCCTTTAACAATCTGCAGAGGCTGGTGGCTTTTGTTTGAGCTCTGTTCTTTCCTATCCACCCAAATTGTTAGCAGCTTCCATACATTTCTGTGGGAATCTTTCGTACTTAAAAGGTGTAATGAAAAATGGCAACTGGCTTTAGAACTGAACAACAGGGAAATAAAGCATTTACTACCTAAAATACAGAAGTTATTCCATATTCAAGTGTACTATGCTGACTCCTGATTGGACTGTATATCTGCTTACTGTTCTTTTCAGCAGCAGTATCATGCATCTGTTATCTCTGAGGAAGGCTGTGGTTTTCCTGTTTGCTGGTATAACCAGCTCAAAGATGTAAGATTAAAGAGGGAGGGCATGAGAAGCAGGGGAGGAACCTGTTTGCTAATGTCAGGTATTCCCACACCTTGGCTTGAACTCCTTCTACACAGTTGTACAGAGAACTGCCAAGACAGCTAGAACAAGAGAGATCAGCTCGATGGCAAGCTCCTCTGGCCTCTGCAGCCACTTCCTTTGTTGTTTCATCTTTGTGTTCAAGCACTTTCTGCAATAATTTTGTTTTGTCTTTGTGTGACAGACAGTTGCTATCCCAGACATTGTGACAGAGACCTGTAACAAGAAAATACCCCAGTGAACCTCAAATCTGTTATATAGAATAGAAGTACAGTGTTGGATGGCATCAAATTAGACTTTATCCTAGTTTTAGCACTTCTTTCTGTGCCCCCCCCAGTTCTGACTGTTACATTCTTATGAGCAAGCATTGATGCACACAGATGTACAGTTGCTTGTGTGTTGCAATTTACTTTCCCACGATCATGCAGTCAGCCAACCTGAAATTCACCTATACGTCATGGCTTGTAGGGAAGTAGAGCACTTCAGGTCTGTTGTGAGTCAGTCATCTCAGACTTCAAAAAAAATAATCTCTGTGTATGTGTGCAACACATAATGATAGGAGAAGTGGTAATAGCAGCTTCCATACATGAATGACTGAATTCTTTCAAATTAAAAAAATCTTATGATCTTTTATTAAGTAATCTGTGCCTCCATGGTTAGCAACAGGCCTTTGAACCTTGGCAGAGGGATAATCCTGGCATCCTTTTGGATGGCTTTATGAAAACAACCAGATTGTATGAATTATAAACTACTGAAAAATACCATGTCTTGTCTTCGGTTTGTG
The DNA here is from genome assembly GCF_000695815.1 of Acanthisitta chloris. Classification (NCBI taxonomy): domain Eukaryota; kingdom Metazoa; phylum Chordata; class Aves; order Passeriformes; family Acanthisittidae; genus Acanthisitta; species Acanthisitta chloris. Next base: position 6,248 of record NW_008685746.1, on the reverse strand, counting down.
CTATACATTTAGTTTTGGCAACAAGTCAAAGTCCTGCAATAATCCACAAGGTTTGTGGATGCCCCATGTCAGCATCTTTCTTAGGTGTCCAATAATCTAGATGGGACATGCAGAGAATCATAATCACCATTCAGCTTGGAACAACCCTTTTGCTGCAAGTACTGTCCACTGGGAGCAAAGAAGTTAGGGTTCTTGCTCATTTCCTGACTGGAAATAATAATTTTTGTTATGTAATGCCTACATTTACACTAAACAGAACAAAGCAAGACAGAGTATTGTCTACAGTTAGTGCATCAGCCTAGGTCTTGGGAGGTGTAGGCTCCTTAGATGACTACAGATAATGAATAGAAGTTCTTATACACGCAAATTATCCTTTCGTGCCTCAGTTCCTTTTCTGCAGAATAAAAATAAGAGGATTTTTCTACTTTCCTGCTCATAGGGTGAGAATAAATGCACTAAAAAATGCTAGATGTTCTGGTAATACAGTGCATTGAGGAACTTACTGATATCGTACCTGGTTAAATTTATTTGTCTCAGGTCATTCTACACTCTAAAGGAAACAAACTGCTGTATATAAAAAAAGCCAACTGAAACTCACCCAAAACCAAAACTGTACCTTAACATATATTATGAGAAGGCAGAAATAAATTGCACAATGAATTGTTGCTATGTCTTAGTTGTTGAGTGCGTTACTTATTAAACATAATTCTAGCCTACGTAATAGCTGTAGTGTGCTATATAATATAAAGGATATTTAATCGTATTTGAGCCATACCATGGTCAACAAAATTGTCATTAACTTTATTGGAAGACAGATGAGACTACTGAACACAAATTTCATGAAAGGGTTGGGTTTTTTTCCTATCATCAAAGCTTTTATGTTGCTCTGTTTTTTGGAAACTCTTATCTTATAGTATATTGCATTATAAAGTATATGCATAAACTTACCTTAAAAGAAGGCTAACAAGGTTACAGAATGAAGCTTTCCAAGGACATCAGAAGATGCTGAACTTCAGCATGCCTTCGCAATAAAACGGTGAGTGAGCTTATGTGCTGTGTTCATTCAGAATGACCATGTAGCCTCACTGTGCTCATACCACACTGCTGCCATATAATAGGAAAATAATAATTAAATATATCCCAGAGGTGGTTTTAGACATAATTCTGCTTTGCTTGGGGACAGTGGAGGAATCAAAGAGCCAAATTGCAAGAAATGGGAAGTATATCAGTTTGGACATTCTCTTTTGTGCTGCAGGAAAAAGTAAAAACTCGAAAGTAAAAATATTAATCCCCTTTTTTTTCTTGCATGAATCTCCACGAGAACGGGAAAATTTAAAACAAGGCCATTAGTTAAGAGTAGGAAACTCAAAGCAAACCCAGAGTCATTACATGGGCCCATGGTCATATGGTTTTCATTGGCTGCTTTTCTGGACAAATCTATCCTGTAGAGTTCCAAACACAAAAGCATGGGCATATACTTCTGAAAATAACTAACTAACTAACTAAGACTTTACTGTTATTTGGATATTCTTATCTTCAAGTTTTATAGCACTAGAGTTGGTACTTAAAAAGTGCAGTGAAAAATAGGATAGGGTTGGACTCGATGATCTTCCAACCTGGTTGATTCTATGATTCCATATGACACTGCCATACGAATACAGTGGATGAAAGGGTGTACTGGTGTATTGAACATACACGCCTAACTTGCTTTTCAAATCACTTTAACGTGTTTATCATTGGCTGTTAAATGTCTTTATAAGTGGGAGTATGAGAAATAGCTTGGAGATAGAAAAGGAGAAACCTAATTTCCAGCAGGCCAACTCAGGAACGGCAAATGACATAATCATTACTGTATTTCTTTCTGTCTTTGTCAATAAGATTAAACTACATACTTTATTGTATTTTATCTTCTTTCCGTCATGTTTGTTTTTTTTCCCCTGTGTGTTTCACAGCAGGGAGTTCTAGTGATGCTGTTTCCTGGGAGACATCTGAAGTTATTAGTTTGGACATTAAACACCATCTTTAACTGTTTGCGATTAAAAACAGGTGTAAGTGAAGCTACGTATGAATAAAATGTTCCTCTGGTAATACAGACAAAAATGTCTGTACTACAGTCAGTCTCATTCAGCTAAATTGAATCAGTTTGTATTAAACATCATATTGCTGTGTGTACTTGTCAACAAATATTTTGAGAGAATGTTTTCATTGTTAGCATCAACACAATGACTCATATGGGTAAACTCAAAACCAAATTTTCTGATGGCCATGTTGGAAGAATTCTGTGACTTGGGTAGGATTTTTTTTTTCTGAAGTCTTTTGCTTCAGAAAACACAGTGTGTTCGAACATACTAATTTGCAAGGAGGAATAATACACATATTTTTAAATAGACACCAGTTTGTTTGACTTACCCTGAAATGTAAGATAGTTGTATTTGTGCACATGCAAGCATACAGGCATAGTGCGCTGCATGCTGGAAAACAGACCATTTCGATTAATTCAACCTGAAATATTTTTATAACTTTCAGTTAGTAAAACAATCAGGATTGTTATTATTTCCTCTTATAAATGTTCAGAGTTCTTTTAAGGTAGGAAAATGCTTGTATGTAGAGACTTTACATGAACTTATACAATTCATTTGGTACTTGGTGGTATGTCATATTTCCTGGTATGCATTAGCTAATTATTTTAATCAGTTGGTCAGTGAGATTTCATATTTGTAACTGTGTACACATTTTAAGCTAATGACTACTAAAATGACATAAAGCTCTGTTACATGAAAAACATAGAAATAAGTGGCAGATCTGATGGGTATCTAACATGGTTCCAACACATTGCTCCCCAGTTGTTTGGAGGTTGGTTTACAGGTATTATTTTGAACACATAATGCTCAAGGAATAGGTCTACATATATGTGTGTGTGTGTGTGTGTGTCTGAAAAATGTAGTATGCTAGTGTAACTCAGAAACTTAATTTTTTTTAAGTCCATGTTGGTTTTGTCTGTATATAACTCATATATCATACAGTTTTGGCAATACTCTTTGGCAATACTTCCTAAAAGTCTTAGGAAATCATATTTGAATGGCCCATACAGAGATGGCACCTTCTGCTTCTAACTGTGTAGTGAAACTGATTATTTACATAAACAAGTGATTTTCATGTTTTCTGTATAAATACATGGTAAAAAAAAGACATTTCAAAGGTCAGCGAAGCCCAGCTGTCATATAAATTATTTTGACCTCTACAAAGAATCCCCACAAAACATTCAGCTTCTTAGGAACCACTAACAAAAATATATTGTGTAAGTACAATCTCAGTCCTATGAATCTTTACTCATCTAGGCAGCTCTATCAAAGTTGAAGAAAATCTTCAGATGATGTAGGATGTCTGGGACCAGGACTCAAGAAGGTAGTGTTTGGGGATGCTCAGAAGAACAAATACATATGGTAAGATGAAAAACATTCTAAAAATAGAGGCAGCCTCACATTCATCTAGAATCTATGCTATAAAGTGACACTGATGATCAGCAGGCTCAAAAGCTTAAAAAGCCCTCCTGTATTTATATAGCAGTGTAATGTATTTTAGCTTCCTAATAACATGAGGCACAAACTAATGAGTGTATTGACTCATAAGTTTGAAATTTGAGACCATGTTATAACTTTGTTACAATTTCAGATTAGATGTTACAAAATAGTCCTTCAATGGTAGACAGTTGCAGATGTGAGTTTTCATTCCTTTTGAAAATTTGTGCAAGGTGATAGGTACTTAGAAATTAAGGAATATAGCAGACTCAAAAAAGCCCCCAAAGTCTGAGAAATTTGCCAATTATCATGTAGGAAACTGGCATCAGAATTAGGGTTTTCCAGATGTAAGTTTTCAAAGTCTAGGGAAGCATCATAACAGGACAGTCATCTCTGTTCTAGCGAGTGCTGTTTTCCCCTTCCTGTACAGTATAATAGTCCCATTTTGTCACTGTGGTCGGTAGCACTCCCTGTTTGTTACACACCATGGGACCTGGATCTATTATTTATCCATGGCAGATAACAATCTAGGCCATGTCTGTACAAGAAAACATTGAACGGGTTTCAAAAGAATGATTATAAGCCAGATGCACTTAAAACAGTTTGCCACCTCTTTAAGTTGTTTTTGTAATTTACAAAATTCAGCTCAACTGATTGAAGAGATGATAAAGTCAATTTAAGTCACCCAGTTTAGGGAGCTGCACCTGCAACTTCTCCCTCTAGACAAGGTCTTGCCTAGTAAGTAGGAGGATCAATGGCAGGTTAATGCAATAGGCAATGCAAGAAGCTGGAAAAAACCCCAGACTTCTTATTATTTGTGTGGGCTATTTTGTAAACTATTCAGGCAGGGATTTTTTTCTTTGTAGATATCTCTAAAGAGACAGCTAACACTCTACTAAAATTAATCCTAATAATATAGATAATGATGTGCTAAATTGTTTTCAGTATAGTTATTTCCATTTTACAGGAGTGTAGGATTGAACTGAATTTACTCCATTAAGATAAATACAGCTAACTGTAGCAGTGGGCCACTTTGAGCCTTGAGCTGTGTGTTCATTCTGGTGGGAACCACATGCTTGTAACTAAAAGAGAGATAAAAAGAGGCAGAGACAGAAAGAGGAGAATGTATTGCTTTGTTTAACTTTACAGTTCACATAGTACTTGTTTTCCTTGGCATACATTATTTGCTACATAATCTAATAAATAAATAAAGGCACTGATTGTTTGAAGCACGCTGAGTGATGACCTGAACCAGCAAGTATGCCTTGATGGAAAACTCTTACTTAGAGAAAGAACTTTTATTCATCAGTGTAGAATCAGCTTCTCTGCTGTGGCTGAAGGGTCCGATTCTTCTCTGTCTCACATGATAAAGGGAAATTATATCCACACAAATCAATGGAATGATTTATTCATTGACTGTATTTTTATTTTTATACATGTTGGCCCACTGACGTTTTTAACACAGTACATTAAAATAACAGGGATGAAAAAGTGGTACGGAATGGTTTTGCCTCAGCTATTTGCTTTCTTTCCTGTCCAGCAGTCAGCGGAAGAGGAGGAACTGCTGTGAAGAACGTGTAGTGCCACAGCTGTACCAAGAATTTATTCTGTTGATATTAAGAGGCAGAGCAGCAAGTACAGTATTAGTTTCTGCTGTGTGGCTGAATAAACTCTAGAAGGTGGTTTGCAGTAAGGAATACCTATCCTCTTGAAACTTATTTCTCCTCACAGCATGTGCCTCCACTTTCAGCAAGAGTGAGTTATGCTATATTAGCAATACTGGGGAAGGACAGGCCAGATTTTTCAAGGTGCTTAGGCAGCTGAAGAGGTACGTAGATGACTAATAGGATTTAGGATCCAAGCCTGAGAAACCTAAATGTCTTTACAAGTCTCACATAAAATTCTTACAGGAAAACCTTAAATTTCTATAGTCTGCCTAAATAGTGATAACCTATCATCATGCCATTATTTTAGTTAGTGAATTCTCATGCCCTGGAAGGACTAGTTTATCAATCTCTTCTTATAATTCCGTAGTTTCCAGAGTTACCATAGTTTCCATAGGAGTTACCCTATATTCTACAGCCAAAAAACCAAATCGCTATGGGGATGTGGACCTCTCCTGTAGATAGGTTCACCATCCCTGGAGGTTTTCAAGATGAGATTGGATGTAGCACTTAGTGCCATGGTCTAGTAGCAGCGGTGGGGTTGGACTTGGTGATCTTTGAGGTCTCTTCCAACCAGGTTGATTCTATGATTCTATGGTAGAATTGAGTTATTTCTGCAGTGTTGGGGTTACCACAATGTTGGGGTCACCACAATGTTGGGGTCCTTGCGAGGGACGGACTACAGCACACCATTATGATGCTCTGATAGCCAACTTTATTTAGGGCACCTAACGGTATTTATAGTGAAACGTCTCCCGTACATGCAGCTACGCGCTGATCACACAACTTTGGATTGGTTGCTCAACCTGTCAATGCATGCAGTTCTTACTTATGATAGGTTACAAGTTTAAGCTGCATCCCGCTCTCACATCCTGGGAAACTGATAACAAGAGCTACACAGTGTCCATGAGAACCTAAACAACAGGACTATGTCCAGCTTGTTAGCAAAACAACTTATCTATAAGGCAGTAAAAGTAAAGGTAAACCTATACTTTTATATAAAGGTAAACCTTTACTTTTACTTTTATATACTTATATATATATAAGTATGTAAAAGTATATAAGT
>NW_008685745.1:29494-39444 GCF_000695815.1 Acanthisitta chloris | reverse complement strand
GCTCTGCGGGGCGCACGGTTCTGGGTGCCCCGGACACCTCCGGTGCTCTCGTGTGGCTTTATGAAAGGTGCCGCTGGCCGGAGAGAGTCAGGTTACCGCGTGCGGGGGAGGCGGAGAACAGCTGCGGGCGAACCCCTGCTGCAGGAGCGGGTTTCAGGTTGTGTGTTTTACAGCTGCGCCAGAGGAACTCGGGGCTGGCGGTGAAATGCCGCCCGAGCCCGTGTGCCTGGCAGAGGTTTCACGGCGTTGACTCTGTCCTTCGGTGCGCGGACCCACGCTCTCCCATTTTTGCCCTCGTTTGTTAGCTCTTTATCACTAAAAGTGTGGTTAGACAACTTTAAACCTTGTGTCTTTTATACTTTAGCTAGGCATGATTTAAAATCATCACTGGTGTTGACGGAACCTTAGTCAACTTAACTGAGAAAACAATTGCTGGAGCTGTGGTAGTGGTAAATCTGGCAGTCCCTGGTGACTTTTCGTACCGTGTTCCTAATGCATAGCGCTGATTGTTTACTTCTGCAGGAATCTTCTATTAAGTACTTCTGAGCTTCCTTTAATTCCTCTTTTAATTACACGATGTTGCGGGTTTGGTTTTTGTCTCTGCGTGCAAAGTGAAAAATGTCTGTTAGGGATTAGCTTTGGGCTACGTTTGATAGTCTCTGGAAATAAATTTGAAATAATAAATGCTTTCGAGCTTCTGTTCAGAAGAGAAACTCTTCTGAGCTAGACTCTCATTAAATAAACACTTTGATTTACTGATTTTATTTTTTTATTCCTTTACCCAATTCTTTCTGGCTTCGCAGTGCTTTATTCTAAGCTGCAATCCAGCAGCAGATCAAGGAAGCTTAGGAAAAAACATCAGATGGTTTTAGTTAGTGTCCCTACCACTTGGAAAATAAACATGTTAGTACCATATGCTGCCTTGACTTTATTAAAACAAATTTCCTCAAAATGGAAACAAGTTATATCAGTGTACTTGCTAGAACTGTAGGACTTAGTAAGAGTCCTTTATCATTACTATTTTTTATTTTCTAATGATTACCTCACTGAGTAAGGAATCCTCTTTCCTGAACACGGTACAATATAAAATTGTTAACTCTAGATTCAGCAGGCTGCACAGAACACCACTGTGCCCAGGTAGATTTTTTTTTTTTTTTAAATTAAAACCAAGTTTGTAATATTATGTTTTAAAGTGCTTGTACTCTTACAGTTCTAAAATGTGTGGATATTGGGAGGCAAAAAAAGGAGCATAATTTTACAGTGAGAGTTTTCAGTACTGAATTTCTAACTGTATTGACCCTTAGCTTTGCCAAATGACTTCAGCAAGAGAGAACCCAAGGCCTTGAACTCAGGTCTGAAATTTGAAAACATGGTATGATTTCCCAACACTGGACTGAAAAAAAAACCCCAACAAACAATTTAGGGACAAAACTTTGCAAGAGGAATGTAAGCTGGTGAGTGGGTGGAAAAGTACTGTTCTCTTGAGACAGTTAGGTTAAAAAATAAGCTTACTAAAACCTGTCATGCTAAAAATGTTAACTTTGACATGTGTTTGGAGTCTGCTTTCATAGAAGCACTGATTACTTCAGTGAAACTTTACTTTTCTGTAAGGCTTTACCGGTACTGAATGACCTGTCAGTTTCAATCTTGGTGTGTATTTATGGGCCTGTGTCGTGGTTTAACCCCAGCCAACAGCCATCACTAAAAACCAGCAGAAGTTTGTAAGCTGCTAGTTAAAACTGTGTACTTGAAAATGCTCCAAAATATCTCCCTTGCCTTTTATCCCATTTTTCTTACTCTTAAAACAATGTTAATATAGTTGAAAGCAACTGTAAAGAAGTTAAACCAACAATATCAAAGTGAAATGTGTCAAGACATGATGTGTACTAGACATTGAATTAATATAAATTATTGCCTTGGATGAGCAAGATGCTGCTTGTTTAAAGAGCTGTTAGACATTAAGAGCTGTAACTAACTAGTAAGCAAACAGCATTCATTCAGTGTTAAAAAGCTCCCTCGTGTAAAAGGCACCAGTGGAAGCTGGTTGCCTGTTTGATATGGCAGTGGCTTGTCTCTGATATTTGGAAATTCTTTGTTGATTTGATTTGCAGACGCATTTTTAATGTGACACCACTGAATTGCATGCTGCTTAATTGCTTTATTAGGTCAGTGGAGTTTGTTGTTTAGAAACTGTAGTGCCTTTTGGAGATGAAAATGCTTTTAAATATCAGTTTTAAGTTATGTAATTGTTGGGTCATGGTGTCTGTGGAGCAATAAAAAATATTAATATTGTGGTCTGTGCTTTTTGGTTGATGGGTTGGTTTCTTTTTTGGGTCCCAATTCTGTAGATGTTCGTGCTTACATATGTTTAATTTTAAACATCCAAGTATTTCTTTTGGAATTAGTGGATCTGTTCTTAGGCTTAATGTTAAGCCTGCATGTAAATGTTTTCAGGGTCAGGATTTATGTTCGCAAAGTTCATGGGGATAAACCTGTCATGTGTTTTCATGCTGACTGCTCTGTATTCTGCATGAGATAATGTAGGTAGCTGACTTCTGTTTCCAAGGTGGGGACTGGTTTGTGTACTGACACATGTGGAGATGCCTCTAGCATTGCTGCTGCATTACAGGAGGTAGCAGTGCTGTACCTGAGCTGACTTCACCTTTGCAATGTGCTTTGCAATACTACACCATCTCTGCTATTTATAAAGTACTTTGGTGATAATGAACTTGCAGAGATGTCAATCTTTTATGTGCTCGTAGATGCTTATTTCCATCAATAGCAGTTTTGCAAGTAATTTGGGAACTGGAACAGGAGAGAAATCCCTTGCTAAGTCACTCATGCTGAGCTGTGCATTAGGTGGTGAGCACAACAGTTAAAGTATGCATTTGTTTTAGATAAAGTCAGGTAATTTGTGACCATGCAAGATTTTAAATTGTTTTGCATTTCTGCAATTTTCCCGCTTGAACAGTGGGAACTATTTTTATTTTTAAAATGGAAACTTGGGGTAACCTAACTCAGTATTTACAGTCTCATTTCAATTAAGCAAGTTGATGACGCTCTGGAGTTGTGGCATTTTGTTAAGAATGTCTAGAATTTTCTTGCTGTTATCACAGTAAAACAGACCAAATTGGGTAAGAAAGTAATTCTGAGATTATAACTGAGTCAGATCTATGTTATATAGAAGTTAATTTTTGCCCAGGCAGAGCTGGTTTATTTTGGGATAGAGTGATAGATGTCGCATTTTGCCTGGCTGCTTTTCCTTCATTCCACAGAGAGAAATCATTGAGCCATCATAGAACGATTTGAGTTGGAAGGAACCTTACAGGTCATCTAGTCCCCAACCCCCCTGCTCTGGGCAGAGACACCTTCCATAAGGCCAAGTTGCTCAAAGGCCCGTCTTGGAGGAGGTGATCTTTGAATATTAACCAGCTGTTTTGGACCACTCTTCCCTCCAGGGCATTATCCCATGATGCTCAGCCAACTAGGTCCCTGAAGAAGCCAGAGTTTGCTCTCCTGCAGCCCAGGGTAGTGAGCTTGCTGTGCCCCCTACTAGCTGCCGTAAGGACCTTGAACTTCACCATTTCAAGATTAGTGCAGCCAGAGCTGCCCTTGAGATTCATGTTTCCCACCAGTCTCTCCTTTTTGATGAGAACATGGTCCAGCATAGCGCTTCTTCTTGTTGGCTATTCTGTCACTTGGAGAAGAAAGTGGTTTTGTATTTAATTGGAGAGATTTGACACGTTTAACCGCTGTTTGATGGGCCGTACAGAATTTTTATGAAAAACCCTTGTTTCTAGAACAAAATGCAATTGGATCAAGGAGTATGTCCAATATATGAACTGATCCAGTTTTAAAATATTGTAAATTGTAGTAATAAGTAGTTCCAGATAATGAAGCTGAAACAACTATGACTTAGTTATCCTTTTTCTAGCAATAGAACACCATGGAAAGTGGTGCATGTTAAAGGAGAACCAGTATGTGTCTGGGCAAAGGGAGGAACCGAGTAGCTGTATAAAGACAAAGCAGCACTTTTGGATCAGTTGCCTAGAGTGGTGTAGTGCTTTCAGACATTGTTCAGTACAGTGGGGAAAAATGAGCAACAAGCTTGCTACTTCTGCATTGTACATTCCTTGCAGTGGGAGTGATTTTGAAGTGTGATTTCGACTGTGTTCCCCAGCCCCTGAGATCACGCTGCCACTGCATGTTCCCATGACCTTCTCCAAAGAGGCTGTACAAGCCCAGTGGAAGATGTCAGCATGCCGGCGCTGTGCATTCCCAGGGGATGGCTGGTTAGAAAACAACTGGGAATAAGCACAGTTTATTAGTGGGTTCAAGTCAGTGTTCCCTGCGTCAACACTTTTATTGGCTTTCGCAGTTTTACTCGTGTAGGCTTTATTTCTTTTTTTTTGACATGAAACTTTGGTTTGAATCTGAGCTCTCTACCACAGACAGCCCTCTCTTAGTGCAGTGTCATTTTCAAAATGTTAGCCCCAAAAGGCCAAAGACCACCGGTGACGGATTTTAACATCTTACCTTCCTGTGGCTTTATTTGTTCTTCAGGTTGGTACTAATCCTCGTTTCTGAGTTCATACACAGGAAAGAAAAAGCTGGTACAGCAGAAGTATTTGGCACAACAGAAGCAAATTGAAATTCAAGCAAAGTTAATGGAGGCTGACTTGTGTACTGAAACCAGTTCATGGAAAGTGATTTTCCGTGGTTGCTGTCTTGTGCTTAGACAAGCTGTTGTGTTCTGCCGCAGGAATGTTGTGTTTGCTTTCAAAGGACCTACCCAGGAGTTTTTTTCTGATACAAACCAACATTTCAGAATCTAGGCGTGCCGTGATTTTTCTGACTATCAAGTTTTGGTTGGCATTCCCAAACAAAGACTCAATTTAAGAAAAAAGCTTGGCTGGTATCAGTGAGCCACCTTTGGTGCATGTTACTTTGTCATGTGAATGTGCTTTTGTCTGTGTACCTTGTTAATCCCCAGATGAAACAAGCTGTATCAGTCAGAGACATACTCATATGGCAGTAAAATAGAGCCTATGGTGGGGTTTTTCTGTGGGTGTGGCCACATCATCCAAACCTTTCCTCTAGTTGACATCAGTACCTGCAACACCAGCAGAAACAAAACAACAACAAAACTCACAACCCCTACAAGGCTCTCGAGCTAACTATTTTGACTTTGGCGCTGTTGCTTCTTCCACTGCCATCTGTAACAATCTGTGCAGAACAGCACCTTTGAAGTCCATCTTATGGCCAGGTAGCCTACATCCAGAGCAAGTTACATTTCAAGGAGGACACTGGAGACAATAATATCTGTATGTACCTCATGGATAGTGCACTGAATGTCTGCAATAGATTAGATACTTAAATATGGATCATATTGAGTTGCCTCTGTTTGGAGGAAAAAAAAATCAGTAACACCTACTGCCACTTCATGCAGAGGAGGATTCCTTATTGTTACTTCCAAGTTCATGCATTTATTTACCAATAGTCCATCCTTCTTTATTGTGTCTTCTTGCCTCTTCTTATTGCATGTTTCCCCACTCCATGTAATTGTTTTCTCCTATTGTTTTTTTTAAATTGAGTTGTTTAACACTTGTTTATAACCAGACTGAAATAACTGTAAGTGAAAGTTGATCGATACATCACAAGACCACATAGATCCTAATGTGTTGTGTAAGCGTTCTGGTTATGTTCAAAGAGTTTGCTATAAACCTCATTCTGATCACACAGCTCTAACTGTACCCTTGGCACAGTACATGTGCACTGCAGCTGTTATCCAAACCCACACTGCTCCATGGGGCTGCCCCATCTGTGAGCTGAAGTAACTTGGTTTTTAAACTTTTAAAACACCTGTTTCAGTAAAGCTTCTTCTGGAACAGGTTGATGGAGATTTCCTTCAGTCTGGCCTTTTTTCCCTGTCTTTATGCCTTGTTTGCTCTAGAGGGGTTTTCTCAGCCATTTATTGTTACTGACAGAAGCTAATGAAGGCTCACCCAGTAAATAAGGGGAAGAGTATTGTCCTGCATTGATGTTAATTAATAATTAGTCCAAGTCAATTCCTGGACTGTTTTTACAATTGCTCCATTGCTAAGCTGTCATTGCTGCCTCTCATGAAGACTGAAGGTTTAAAAATCGCAGTGTTTCCTGCCTAATATTAAACTAGTACTGAATGCCTTCAGATTTTATGTTCGCTTCTGAACTGTTTTAATTCCTTTTAGATGTTAAAGGTAAAGCTAACCTCATCCAGGTTTGATGAGGCTAAAAATACAGATATGTTTGTGTACCTGTGGATCTGTCATGCATTTCTTGCAAAATCACTCCAGATCTGACTTACATACCTTTTTGATACACGTTACAAAGCTTCGTAAGATTTCAGCGACAACCACCAAATGTGTTTCTTTTTCAAATCACCGGTTGAAAAAGATATCTTTCTACTTCATGTGGCAAAATAACCACTCTTCATTCCTTTTAACTAGGTGATGGCTCAGCATGTCTGTTCAGCACTGGTACTTTTATATTCTGTAGCTGGAAGTGACATGAGCTGAATTGGGCTTCATTGCATGTAGAGCAGCAAATATACCTATCGTTGTGTATTCATACAGTGTTGGAATGATCCTGCATAAATAATTCTTACAGATTTAGTTGTGTGGAGGTTTTTATTCCCCACTTTGAAATCGGTTTTGACTGGTAGCTGCTGACTTATCTATTGACTGTGGCTCTCCTGCTTTTTGCAGAGAAAATAACTTTCCAGTGAAGCAAAAGTGAAGGTGATTCAGTGGTGGTAAAAAGGAGAATCAGCAGCACAGCTTGTCTGAGCACTTGACCTGAGCTGTCTTGCCGTGTAAGCAGAAAAAGAGAATCTGTGGGAAAATTACACTAAAGTGAGTGGTAATGCAGAATTTTGGGTTACTGGAGTGTGAAATGAAACTGTTAACAGTCCTTTCTTCTGCAGTAAGGGATGTGTGCCATTGAGTACTGAAATGCTAGAGAAGTGTGATGCTTTCCTAAGTCATATTTTGAAAAGTTTGAAAAGCCGTGAAGCCAGGAAATGTTCATAACCAAGTGCCATGCTGTTGTGAAGTGGAAGATACTTAAAAAGAACTTTTGGGTATAGCTTGACATGTTGCCTCCTACAAACAATCAGAACCATATGGATTTCACAACAGGTATCTTTTGTCTTTAAGTAAGCTTCAAGTTTAGCGAAGGCAACTTATTTCACACAGTAATGTCAACAGTGTGCTGAGATTTATTTATTTTTTGCCTCAGAGTGTGAAAACTGTTTTAGCTTGTGATACTGACTTTAAGGATAAAGAAGATGGTTTGTTCTACAGCGTCAATATAGGTAAGGCCATGTATACCTGGAAACCTGCTAAGCAGGTTAAGTTGAAATGCAGGAGAGAAGGGACTTCACTGCCATGTACGCACATGTGTTAGGAGCAGTTATTGTCCTGTATATACTGTTTTTCAGGTGATGTATCACATGCTGAGTCCTACTTAGCCATCTCTGTAGCTTGACTGTACAATTGAATCAGCAGTGGTGACTCCATGGGGTCCTTTGTGGGCAGGAGAGTCCTTTTACCTGCTTCTGCTCCCAGAGAAGTCACTGAATTCACCACAGCTACGATGATGTGGTTATAGCAAAGCATCCCTTGCAGGCTCTCTTTGCTAGGGCTCACTGGCTGCTGGTACAGATCTAGTTAGCATTCTGCTTGTCATTGAACTAACTTTAAAACTATGTGTGTATATATAAAATTAATTTGTATATAAAGAAATAAAACAGCATAAAAAGGGAATAAACCCCAGAATGTACTATTTTCTTTCAACAATTATCTCTTTTCTTTCTTTTCAAATCTTAACTTAGAAATCCTTCCAAATTTAGCTCCTTAACATGAAGCAATTTTTATGGAAGAATAAGGTTGAAATATGTTAGTAAAAGACATTCTAAAAATCTGATCTAGCATGTTTTTACCAATTTAATTATTATTCAATTCTGTAGTTTTTAGTTGTGAAGTAACTATATTCTTCTGGTGCTGTGTAGTTTAAATAGATCTGTAGAGAAATTACTGATTATTAACACTGATTATAGAAAATGTCATGAACAGTTTATGGGTGTCATTGGAGAGATTTTCACATAAATTGTCACATCAAAAGTTTGGAACACAGTAAATGTGTGATGGAAAAATATTAACCTTTATAAAAGAAATGGTGTTAATTTCTTAATTTTCCAACTGCTGAGTAAAATATGTTAAAAAAAGACACCAGACGGCTTTTGCTATCATGAATGGGAAACTTTTCTTAGTCCAGAGGTTGTTCTGTCCTTATTTAATAATAAACGTATTCAGTTTTCTGGCATAAAATTAGCCAGCTTCTCAAATTTGAAATAAAATGGAATCAAAAAGTGACATAGCCAGACATTTAATCAGATATTAAAACTGTAGGTAAATATATGTAAATATGTATTTTTTTACAAAATTGCATTTAAATATGTTGATAACACTCTTTTTCAGAAAAAGTGCTCTGCTTTAATGTGAATTGAAGAGAATTAGGATTTAATAAAATGAATTACTGTTTCCTGTCTGGGGGGGGGAAGTATTTTCCCCCAAGGTTTTGCTTTTAATATTGCCATCTTTCTTCCCAGATGTTCTCGAGTGCATTCTGCATTGTTTTAAAACAAGTCTAATCTTTAATACGATTATCTGTAAACTTCCTTTGTTTACTGAGGGATTGTTTTTCAGATTATCAAATCATTTTGTATACAAATCCTCCTGTTCTTGGTGCATCCTGTAACTCTCCATTGCACGCCTGAGGCAGTGCCCCAAATGAAACCAACTGACATCAATTATTGATCGTTATTGTCTGTCTGCTGGGAAGTGAAATCGAGTCTCCTGTCTCGATTCAGGATTTGTTTCAAACACAGGGTAATGAGAGCAGGTGCAGGGAGACCCAGAGAGTGTGCATTGATTTGCAGTGTAAGCATAGGCAGGTTACTTATGATTGTGGGATTGAGAAGAGAAAATGGTTGGAGCCTAAGTTGTCATGTGCTTTTAAAGAACTTGGTCAGTGTATTTTACTGGTACCCACACACCACAATGAGAGGTGCTATTTTCTTTCCTCATGGTGGTAATAGTTCACTACATTGGGGCATGGAATAGCACTTAACAGGAGGGGAGAGCTCCCAGGTCTTCATCCCACCTAAATGTGGCTTGCTCTGATTTCCTCTGACTCCATCAGACTTAACAAGCTGAAACTGTACTCCTACTTCTCATGCACCAATAACTGTCTTTCTGTAGAGCTGAAGTGTGAAGTCAAGCAACCTGAGAGTGGAAATACACTTATGCATGCCACATGCTACTCCCTTCTGTGTCCATCCTTTGCATAGGATTGTGCTGCTGGGGAAGAACAGCAACTGGGTTACAACATGGGTTCAAGAGATGTCAGGAAAAGTGGAAGGCAGTGGCTGAGCTGGAGCATGGCATTTCTTAATTTTGTAAATTAGCTTGTACCCTGAGTCATGTTTTAACATTGCTACACCTAATTTTTAGCTTTGTCTTTTTAATGCAACAGTTACAGCAACTACATCATTGGTAAAATCCTTATTGCTTATAAGGTTTAGAAGGAGCTGGCAGTACTGCCTGAGCTACAGGACAGATTAGGAGAAGACTTTGTTATTCCCTACAGGAAAATTAGTCAGTTTGGTTTTGCTCTGGAAGACAAAACAATGAGTGAGGATTTGAGTCCAACCAGGTTTCTCCCACTGCAAAGTCTTTCCAGTGCTAGCATACTCTCATGGGCCCACCTGCCTGGGTTTCTCTGCAAAGCATTCGCTGGTAAGCTGTCTTCAGGCTTTCTGAAGAACAGACAAAAGAAAGGGAAATACACATTTTTGCCAAACTCAATGCGGAATTTCTTGGAACAGAGCAAGCTGTGCAGGCACATGA
>NW_008685745.1:19958-29470 GCF_000695815.1 Acanthisitta chloris | reverse complement strand
AGGGAAAAAGGTCAGTTGCATGTACAAGAGCCTGATGTTCTCCCATCAGGATTGCCCCTCCATCCTCTGGATTCAGGAGTTCTAATGTAGTAGGGAGGAGTGAGAAGTAAGCAAAAGAGGATGTGTCTTCGAAGGACAAATCAGTGCGGTGAGAGCTTCCTTTGTTGGCAAAAGCCTGAGTAAGCAGGTGGGGCTGGCAGCATGCCCTGAAGGTTAATGCAGTCGGTCACCAAGCTGGAGGGGGAGGTGAAGCCCTCCCTTCTGCCGGGCTTCTCGAGAAAGATGCTCTGAGAAGGCTTCTGGCTGCTGCCTCTCATTTCACCTTGGGTGCTGGTAGAAAGAAATAGTAGATAGGGCCGAGGCAATGCAAGGCTAAAGGTGGAAAAAAAAATCAGTGTAGATAGTGTTGGTGGCATTTAGAACCGTGTTGGTTTCTTTGGTGGGGTCCAAGGAGTAGCAGGGCCAGTGTTCCTTTTGCCACTGAGCTGCCCTGGTGGGCTCAGAGGCTGCTGCCTGCCCTCCCCCCCGGCTGCCTGCCACAATAGCTGGGGTTTTATGGTGCCTCTGAGGCTATTCCTGGATGTCAGGTCTATATTGGAGAAATACTGCCAGATTTTTTTTTAGCGCTAATGCAGGAGAGGTCTAGCTGAGCACTGAGACAGTGATATTGTTAATTTTCCAGGCTATTGCTATCTGACTCTCAGTCGTCCCTAGACATCCTCACCATTTTATGTTTCCTCTCTAATGGTGTGAGCCAGGATGTCATAATATCCAAAATCAAATGTACCAGAAAATATAATAAATTAGAGTCAGGCTAACAGAGTAATTGAAGAATAAACTGAATTTTAAACAACACAGGGTTGCATTATGAGCTGATTGCTATGCACGAAATGCACCGGAGGAGTGTGACTTCATGTAGATTTACTATTGATGGCAGCATTTCCTAGATTGCTGCTGGTAATAAAGAAATGAAAATGGTGTGAACTTTTGAGTTAGCACTGCAACATAATATTGTGACAAAGGAGAAGTACTGTTCTAGTATTTTCCTTTGAATACTTTTTTGTATTTTTTATTTCATTAAAAACAGGTAATACACATACAGAAGATATTTTTAAAAGAACCCTCTAGCTGTGATGCTAGTAGAGGTGTAGGGGCATGTCATAAGAAGGTCTGGTTTTGTAAGCTACAAGTTACCTTGGCTGAGCTGAGCATCTGTGCGCTCCTGGTCTCTTGAAATGTGGAATGAGATAGTGCTAGTGAAAGCCACCCTGAAGGTTGCACTTATAACCAGAAGACATGGGAAAGCCTGTGGAAATGCATGCAGTCAGTAGCAGGTAATTGCTAAAAGGTAGCCAATGTTTGAGCTGCTGGGTTGAAAAATCTGCTGGGGTTGTATGAAAGCGGGTCCTATGCAGAGACTGTCCTGTCAGTGTTGAGGTGGTCAAACTGCTGATGTGCAGGGAAACCTAAAAACTACTTTTGACAATACTTTGTTTTCTATTCATTCTAATTTTTGGAATGTGAAGGAAATTGTCAGGATGAGATTTTTGGCAGCAGGGATTCAAGCTCAAGGCAAGACTGCCACTTTCAAAATGATGTTCTGCAGTGGAATATCACCCAGTGGAAGGGCTGATCAGTGGTAGAAGTCAAACATAAGCCTTTGGTGGCAGGGAGGGCAAGAAGGAAAAAGAGCAGTATTACTGCTCCAAAAGAAACTAATTTTATAGTGGTAAGCAGTGTGATTTGTTTAATTGAGTGCTTTTAAGTTTGAAGTTGCATTTAAACATGAAGTGGTGTTGCTTGTTTTCATTATTCTTGTAAAATTTAAGAAAGGTTCTCTAATAGGAGTGGTAATGAAATACGTTTGATTTTTAAAGTCCTTTAATAAAACAGTGAAAAAAGGTAACTCTTTTGACTTAAGTACTTGAATACATACAGTAAACTTCAGCATTATTAGACTAATTCCAAGTGCTGTTAAATCCCTTGATTTAAATTACTTTGCTGTGCCATGATGTAATGGAATTAGAAATTAATCTAGAAGAGACAATTAATAAACTACTTATATCCCCCATGTAATACTTAAAAAGAATTGTTTTTCTGTATGTATTTTGATCACTTAATAGCTTGTCTCCTCGCATCTATCCCACATACCCATGGAAGTGTGCTGAGGGATCAGTCACCAGGAGGTAGGACTGCCATCCGGCTGCTGCCTGTCCCTCCAGGATGCCTGGGGAGAATGTGAGGGCCAGTTTCATAAACAAGCTGCAGATCACCTCGGCTCTGGCTGTTCAAACTTGTGCAGCAGAGGACTTGGGAGAATGGTGTTATAAAGGAAAAAATAATCTTCCTAGCAGTAGGGGGAGAAATAGGCAGCATTTGTTTCACTTCAAAAGGAACAAGCAATACAGGAATTCCTACAGGAAAGTTTTGAGGCAGGTTGTCTTCAAGATCTGATATTTCTACTCTCTTCAGTGGCAAGTTCTAATACTTTGTGAAAAATTCAGAGCTCTCCTGTGCTAGTGAGTTCTCCTGGTTTCTTTCAGTCTGTCCTGCATCCCATGTGATTTTTGGTGAGTTACACTGACATTATTTGTCATTGAGAGCTTTCCCCAGTGAAACACACTTGTAACAAAGTGTTTGTACGATTAAGCCTTTCTCTAGCTGTGGTTGGTCTCTTTTCTAATGCTTCTTGCCTGATTAACTTAGCACATGGAATCTGTGTGCTATGTATGGGATCTTATCACCACTCCAGACGCTTGGAATGCAGTTTGTAGGGAGGAATATGATGGGTAAATTGAGTTCTTTCAAGGAGTAGTGGAGCATGGTTTTCTTTCAAAATATATTTGTGACATGTAAGAAGGTAAGCATTTTTGATGAAATTTATTGCAATAGCAGATATTAGAAACAAGTCAGTTTGAGCAGTCCAGATTGTTTTGGAAGCTGCAGGCAAATTAATGAAATTTATTGCGATTTAAGCAATCTATTTTCTACAATATTTAGAAGCAGAAAATCTAAACCATTTTCACAGGGTGAATGCATCCTAGAAACATGCAGCACTCATAATGATTAACCATGAAAGAACAGCACTGTGTTCAATCCTGCAGTAAGGTGCCCAAGAGTCCTTTGAAGGAATACTAACAAGAGAAGGGAGTATTAGCAAGGAACCCAGAAGTGCTGTAGCTGGAGAATGGGGCCCTGGTGGTACCTGAGACCTGCCAGTTTCTGATGTGCTCTTAGTTAACATAAGAAAACTATAAAGACTTTATTTTAAAAAATAGTTAAAAATATTATTAGAGGCTGTTTTATGGTATTTATTCAAGAACTCTTTTTTCCTCCCCTAATTCGTAAGTAAACCATAGTGTGTAGTGCATAAAAGTAAGGGGGGGTTTAATAATTTTAAAAAGATGTTTATTTATCTGGTGGCATTGCTGATGGGCAGCTAATACTGCTAGGTATGCTTGGTAATGTTTTGCTACAGACTGAGTAAATATCATAAACACTTAAGGTTGGAAAACCTTCAGGAACATTAAACATGACTGGCTAATACCAGTAACTAAAGATTTCACTGTTGAATGCAAAATTCCAGAAATGTGTATTTAATGTGTACCAGCAAACTAATATCTTCAGCTAGGGACCTTGCACAGTGATACAGTTAGGATTAGTACTTAATGGTACAATTTCTATTAAGGAATGTTTTTCCTGTAGTAGATGGGCAGAGAGCCAATGTTACGTAAAGTCATTGATGTCATCTCAGGGCTTCTGATGGGGGGACACGTGGGATGAGAGATCTCAGGAGTTATGTATGAGGTAGCCACATCCATCCTTGTATGCCCTGCTGCTGCAGTGTTGGACTGCTGAGGATCATTTTATGGTATGTAGTTGAATCCTGTAAGCAAAGCCTTTTACTCTGCAACTTTGCAGTGGAGATTTTTATGCCTGAGGAATCTCTTCAGTCTGTCATTTTAAATTATGTATGCCCAAAAGCAAGTATAAATCATAGAATCATAGAATACCAGATTGGAAAGGTCCTCAAGGATCATCTGGTCCAACCTTTCTTGGTAAAAGCACAGCCTAGACAAAATGGTTCAGCACCCTGACCAGACAAATCCTAAAAGTGTTCAGCGTTGGGGAATCCATTGCTTCCCTGGGGAGATTTTCCTTTCCCTTCCCAATGGCTGATTGTTCTCATTGTGAAAAATGTTCCTCTTGTGTCTGATTGGAATCTCCACAGAGGTAACTTGTACCCATTACCTCTAGTCTTTTCCATGTGTCTCCTTGTAAATAGGAGTCTCCAGCTTCTTTGTAGCCACCATTTAAATACCGGAACAGGGCAATAAGCCTTCTTTTCTCAAGGCTGAACAAATCCAGTTCTCTCAGCCTCTCCTCCATTGTGAAAAATGTTCCTCTTGTGTCTGATTGGAATCTCCACAGAGGTAACTTGTACCCATTACCTCTAGTCTTTTCCATGTGTCTCCTTGTAAATAGGAGTCTCCAGCTTCTTTGTAGCCACCATTTAAATACCGGAACAGGGCAATAAGCCTTCTTTTCTCAAGGCTGAACAAATCCAGTTCTCTCAGCCTCTCCTCATATGGCAGCCTTCCGAGTCCTTTGATCATCTTTCCTCTATCTGGACCCTCTCCACCCTGTCCACATCTTTTTGAATGCTTCTAGTGTGTCCCTTAGATAAGGAGATGAACAGCTCATAAATTCAGATGTTGCTCTGTTTCATGTTCGGTCAAATAGACTTTGATGGTTGTAATGTAGCAGCACAAAGGCATTTTGAGTTTTGAGAATGCAAGAAGGAATATTAATTCAGTTCATCTTTATCCCTGAAAAGTCCAATGAAAAAAATGAGGAAGTGTCTTTCACATATTTTGTTACATTGTTTTTCTACCTTGGTAAAAGGTGCTTCTCGTTAGTCTTAATTAAAGGTGTAGTAGCTGAAAGGAAGTTTTTCTCATGGGAAGGAAAAAAGTGAGAAATAGCAAAATTACTTGAGAAGATCATTAATGGAAGTATTTCACAGAGCTTACAGAGGATTTCTTTGTATGAAAGTGAGAGAACTACAGATATAATCTAAGTCTCCACGAGGCAATAGTTTGTTTGACGTGGCATGCCAATAAAATTGTGGGTTTTTTCCTCCCAGCTCTTCCACATTTCTGAAGAGGGCATGGAAAAAGCACATCAGGAGAGTTCATAAGGTTAAGACCTATATGATTGTCAGTGACTTTGAGGTTCTTGAGTAAAGCCATTAAATAAGTGGAGTATGCAGAGACTGTTTCATGGGCAGTATATTGTTCTGTCATACCTTACAAAGTTAAAATGTCATGAGTTCAAAATGTGTTTCCTCATATTTATGCACAACATAGAACAGCACAATTGCTCAGCTAAATAAACAGGACATTTTCAATTATAAGGTGCCATTACCTTTGTGTGTTCTTGTCATTTATGAAATCAGTGGGTGGTTAATTAAATTGCTCCTTTGGACTCTTCTGAAGGCTGTGTATTAATTATATTTTAGTGGTGGTGTGCACATTTCTCAACTTTTTAGTGAGGGTAAAAGTTGTTTACCTCTTCCTTCAGAAATACGTTTTTTTTCCTTGAGGTTAGTATAATACGGGGTTTTGTGGTGTGTTTTTCTTTCTTTCCCATAAAATCTCATTATTCAGCTGCTCATTGTAATCCTGTGGCATGCTTAGTTGCAATGAAATCTTAAATTTCCTGTTGCAAATTACTACTAAAACTGCAGAATCTGTGTTAAACCCTGTGTCATTGGAGGGAATAGGTTCATCACTCAGGAGGAGAATGTTTCCTTTAGTCACTCAGGTCTTTTGAAGACAATGCTCCTGAAGGCAGTTTTGGGGCTCAAACCCAGAATTCTAGTTCGTCCCGTTGGCTGAGCAGGCAGATCTTGGCTGTCCTCCTATGCTTTCATCAGTAGTAGAAGCAGTGCTGGTGTTTGGGAGTTCAGAGGGAGCCTCGTGGCAGCGGAGCTCAGCTGAGGAGCAGCTTTTGTGTGGCAGAGTAAGGGCTCTGCTTATACCCCCTTTGCTGTGTGGTATTTCACCATGCTGTTTCATATAGCTAAGATCCTCCTGTTAAAAATCTCAGTATTTTAGCAGAAGCCGTTTCCAGCCATGAATTGATTTTAATTAATGACACTTGTGTGCTAAGGAGAGCCCTCATAGCTGTAGTATTGGTGTGCTGCCAGAGGAACACTGTAGCTGGGGTTGGTTTATGTTGGTTCTCCAGCTGAAATGGTGCATTACAGGCAAATGTAAAAAACCAAAGGAAAACGCCCCTAGCCTAGCATAAATATCATTGACATCATCATTCTAATGCCATTGGAAATGTCTCTGACAGAGGTCAAAAATTTCCATAGTGCTCTCTAGGTCTGTGAAATACTATCACAGGTTTTATATCATGGGAAAGAGCAGAATAGGCCGTGTTTGTGATTGGACAGTTTATTTAACTTGTCTGGTGGTCTCACCAGGGGTGATGTTTCATCTAGGTCATGCAGCTCTCCTATGAACCAGAACGACATCAGTCCTTTTCATTATGCTGTTTACTCAGGCTGTTTGTTTAAGACCATGCTAAGCCAAGAAGGGTCAAGAAAAACGGTTTTGGTACTTTTTCATATGAGTAATTTACTTTTCAATCATGTTTTATCAAGTGGAGAGTAGTATAAAGACCACCCTGAAGTCTTCTGAAGCCTCTACTGGAACCTCAAACTGAACCTTTCGCCACTGGAGTATACTTTTCTACTGCTCATTTATCATGGTGTTAGTAGATTTAGGTTTTTTTTTAAATCTGCTTTGTGGAACCAAGTCAAAGGAGAGGCCAATCTCGAGGAATATGATGCTTATTACATTTAGATGGCTGTAGACTCTCCTGTATGTCAGTTATATGATATCCAGTATAAGGGAAAAAGAATATAAAAGTACTCAGTTTGCAAGTGGATGTATTGAAGTCCAATATACAGGACTTTATAAAAGCTGCTGTGGAAGACTGTAGTTTATGAGTCTGTAAATCCACAATATATCTAGCATTCAGAAAGCCATGAACTTAGTTAATTTGAAAGAAAAACAGAATACTCTTTTCTCTTGTATTTTAATAGACAAAGGTAGAGCAATTTCAGCATGTAAAACTGACTTCCTGCTCTGAATACCCCTTTGTTATTGAGATGCTGTATGAAAAAAACTATAGAATCATCAAGGTTGGATGAGACCTCTAAGCTCAGCAAATCCAACCATTAACCTGCAACTCCACTGTAACCCCTAAACCATATCTTCCAGTGCCAGATCCAGATGGCTCTTAAACACTTCCAGTGATGGTGACTCTACCAACTACTTGGGCAACCTATCCCAGTGCCTGATCACCCTAACAGTGCAAAAGATTTTTCCTAATATGTCATCTGAACTTCTATACAGAAATTGAGACTTTTCCAGAATGTATGTGCAGTTTTGAGAACAGTTTCAACATTTCACTTTAATTTTCTATTTTTAAAAAGCAGAATTTTCTTAAATAGAGGAATGGAGGAAAGAAAAGAGTGTTATGTAATCCAGTTTGTTGTTTTTCTTGCAAACATTGTATTGCTTTACATAATACTTATAGCATATAGCACACTGAGGGCATGGCAGAGACTAGAAACGTCCTGTATGCGCCGTAACGCCGCTGTATGCATGGAGCTGTTGTGAGTATTCCTGTGCGCGCTACCCGCGCGCGCTCGCCGGCTGTGCTTACAAAGCTGTGATGTGCTAGATGTAGTAGCACCGTTTCATTATGCATTCATGAGAAATTGCTGGCGACATTTTAGCCTGCAGTTAATTTTAACGTTAGGTTTAGGATCTGAAAAGGACAAAGTGTAAGAGATCGCCTGCAGATCTTTTGTGCTGTCTTCTGCTCTGGTTAGTATTTACTCAGCCACAGCTATTAGGGATTCACTTGTATTTGTGCGAGGTTCGGTGATTAGATGAAATTTACCGCTTTAAGTAAATCAAACCCCGAGAGCTGCTTAGTGGTTGTAGGAGGAACTGGTCCTGTTTTAATTACCCACTGGTGAATTAATTTGTGTATATCAGCATGCCGACAACCTTTTTCCTTGAAGTTCCTTGTTGTCATGTGATATCCCTTCCTCCAGGAGACCCACAGTATATTCATCTTTTCCTTTATGTTGGGCAGGTATGCTGTGCTCCCTCCTCACCTCTGCTGGGATGGAAGGGTAAGGAATGTAGACTAAAAAGGTGATGAAGGGAGAAGGGGCTGTCGTGCTCTGTGTTGCAGGTTTTGTAACAGATCCTGGGTGCTGGCTGCAAGGGATCGTACCACAGTGTTTCCAGGGCTCCGTTCGGCATTTTAAGGATGCTCCTCTTCAGAGGCTGGGTGCCAGTGCTTAACTGCAGGTTAGACCCTGTGATGAGAATTACAAACCAAAAAGGAGTGGAACGCTTTTGATTTGGCTTGTTTCAAATGCATAGGCTATAAAAGGTGGAGTGTAAAGTGAATCTCTCTCTCCACTCAGCTGGTTTGTGCTTTTGGTTTTAATTATTTTGTTCAATTTCTCTTTCCAAGGGATTCTCCTAAATTACATGGTTTTCTGATAGGTTGTACTTAGCAGGCTGATGCTTTGAAAAATATTCTGGTGAGGAGTCTGGATTTCACTTGCTGGAATACAAAGGCTCTTTCTGGTGATTCGCTTGTATGTATGTGAATTTTAAAAGATAAAAAAAAATTTTGGCTTCGCGTGGTTGTAAAATTCAAGTTTACTAAACACATTTCATGAATTACGTGAGATGTCTTGCGTAGTATCTTTAGCCAGAAGGTGAGAAAGAAGAAGTGAAATAAAATGAAACATTTATGCAGATACAAGGAGAGGTCAGTGTATGTTCTGCCTGAAATTATACCAACGTCCTCCTTTCTCACAGCTATTTGTATTATTTATAATTGCATCAGATGTGTATCGAGAGGGTGGCTGGGAAATAAGCTCTTAAATGTGAAAGCTCTTTGGTCTCCTAGGATACCTATGTAGTAATAGTTGTACAGTTATCCATAAGGTTTTCCAGTAGGCATCCTAGAAACCCTTGTAAGCTTCCAGGTAGCTTTTATAACCACGTTGCAAAAAAGGTTGCTCATTTTGCTGGGTGCTGTGTAGCACATGCAAACTTAAAGTAACACAAGTCCTTTGATTAAGACTTTCTGAAAATTAAAAAGGGATGATAGGCTTTCGAAAAACAGAATGAGAAACTGAAGATCATTGATGCATTTGTTCCTTCTTGTTTAGCTAAATCTTTTTGCGTTTAAGACCTGCTGGTAGAAAATAAAAGTTAAAAGCTCTAGTGTGTAGGTATTCTGAAATAACTGTATTTAATGTTTTTGAGTGGAAATGTTTGTCCCAAAGAATAATTCCCTATATGCTGTTTTTCCAGGATTTGAGGAGGGGAAGGAGGGGGAGAAAAAAATGGGAGTGCAAGTGAGGTGACAGGTCTGGCTGTAGGAAGGTGTTTTAATTGAAG